>NC_143050.1:6115000-6185000 GCF_057628025.1 Oncorhynchus mykiss
TCTCTCTCCCACTCTGTTCGACGTCTGTTCTCTCTCTCCCACTCTGTTCGACGCCTGTTCTCTCTCTCCCACTCTGTTCGACGTCTGTTCTCTCTCTCCCACTCTGTTCGACGTCTGTTCTCTCTCTCCCACTCTGTTCGACGTCTGTTCTCTCTCTCCCACTCTGTTCGACGTCTGTTCTCTCTCCCCCACTCTGTTCGACGTCTGTTCTCTCTCGCCCACTCTGTTCTCTCTCGCCCACTCTGTTCTAATGCTGCTTTCAACCCCAGTAGTTTTCCTGTAAATATTCTTTCTCCCTAACCTAGTGGTGTGTGTGTCTCTGTCTTGTCAGAGGGCGGAGGCCAGGCTGGCTGACCTCCAGGCCTGTCTGTTGAACCTCAACTCCCTGAGCCAAGCTGTGGCAGAGTATTTCTGTGAAGACCCAGCCACGTTTCGACTGGAGGTCTGCTGCTCCATATTCCACTCATTCTGTGAGCGCTTCAACAGGGCTGTTCAGGTGAGAGAGAACACATTAGGTTTGAAAAAATCCCTGTTAACTTTTCTACACTGCTATTTTCTCCCCACAGAAAATCCTGGTTGGAAGATTCCTGCTTATTCCTTTGTAATTCCAGGAATCTTCCAACCAGGATTTCTGGAAAACTGGGGAATTTCGGGAAAGTGAACTTGGCTTTTGTATTCATTTGTTTTGATAGTACTATTGATTAGTGCATTGTTGGGAAAGAGCAAGAAAGGAATTTCACTGTACTAGTGCATGTGACTATAAAACTTGAAATGTTGCTGCCCTAGGTGACACGTTAACACATGATGATGATGATGATGATGAATAATCTGGGACAGTCTGAATTTCCTAAAGAATATAGTGGTCTTCACAGTGACAGGCACTGTCCATCAGCCCACTGTCCATCTGTCCACATTTAGTTGAATATTGGGTCACTCAAACACAACCACCCCGCCCAACTCTGTTTTAGCCCACTCACACCCTTCCATCTTCTCTCTCGCTCTCCCTCCTTTCCTCCCCATGCCTCTCTCGCTCTCTCGCTCTCTCGCTCTCTCGCTCTCTCGCTCTCTCGCTCTCTCGCTCGCTCTCTCTCGCTCTCGCTCCTTTCCTCCCCATGCCTCGCTCTCGCTCCTTTCCTCCCCATGCCTCTCTCTCGCTCTCGCTCCTTTCCTCCCCATGCCTCTCTCTCGCTCTCGCTCCTTTCCTCCCCATGCCTCTCGCTCGCTCTCGCTCCTTTCCTCCCCATGCCTCGCTCGCTCTCGCTCCTTTCCTCCCCATGCCTCTCTCTCTCGCTCTCTAACCTCCATCACTGTGTCTCTCCTCCCAATCAGGAGAACCATGAGCGTGAGGCAGCCGAGCTGAGACGCAGGCAGAGGGAGAGGTTCTGTAATGTGGCCAAGCGTCGTTCCACTGCCACCTGCTCTGACCTGGAGCCCGCCGGGCCTGGCTCTGCCATGGAGTCTATCCTCCACAGCTTCCTGACCACCATACACCCCAGGGGCCCGGCAAGGCGCAGACGCCACCACCTCCCCCCTGTGATGTTGTCCCCCATCGGGGGCTCGCCCATTGAGCTCTGCCCCAATTCCAACCCCCTGGTCGATGAGCCAGAGACTAGAGCTGATCCAGGGCCTAGCCGGTTCACCAGACCAGGAGGGAGCACCCTGGGTGGGGAGGCAGGTGTGGTGACACCCAGGAAGGACCAGGAGGACCAGGGGCAGAGGGAGAAGAAGAGAGGGGAGGGCTGGTCCAGGGAGCTGGGTAGCCCTGATGCAGTGGTGGAGAGGTTGGATGGGGGGGTGGAGGATTACTTCTATCTGGACCCCCCTTCAGAGCAGAAGGAGAAGGAAAACGAGGGGGAGGCAGCGACCCCAGGGGACCAGTGGAAATGTTTTGGGTCAAATAGAGCCTATTCCATCAACCAGAAACGGACCCCTAAGAGCTCTGGCCGCCGCAGCCTGTCGTCCATCGACCAGAAACGGACCAGTAAGAGCTGTGGCCGCCGCAGCCTGTCCCCTCGCCAACACACACCCCCCACCCAGGAGGAGGAGGAGAAGGAAGAGGTGCAGAGGATGCGTGTCGTGTCCAGGAAGATGCTTCGCTACCAGACTGGCCGAGGCAGGCTATCTGCTGACCTAGAACATTCTGAACTGCCAGAGTTGGGTGACAAAGCGAGCCTCGTCCCCCAAAACCACACCCCCCAACGCACCACACCTCACCCTCTCCACCCCAACCCTATTTCGCAACCCTCCACCCCTCACCCCAGGGAGATGAGAGAGGTAGACCTGGCTCTCTGTAACAGCATGGGGAACCTGGGCTCTCCCTGGACCATCCTCAGCCCCCACATCTCACCCCAAAACCAAACCCACCGACGACACTCCTTCTTCGCCCCCAGCGCCGACGATGGCCTTGATGATGGTGTCTGGTCATTGCCCCCCACCCCCACCCGCCCTACCACCCCCACCCGCCCTTCCACCGCCTCCCACCCTTCCACTGCCACCTGCCCCCCTCTGGTGCTGCTGGGGAGGATGAGGGCTATGGAGGGACCCTCAGACCTCCATGGAGAAGCAGGTAGGGGGCCCATGTCCCTGCCTGACTGCCCCAGTCAGAGAGCTCTGTCCCAGGGCCCCATGCTCCGCTCTCTCTCCCTGGATGAGACTGGAGGCAGCCAGGCTCCAGGATTCAGATTCCGCCTTGGGGACCTGTTCCAGAGACGTACCGCGCTGTGGGCCCCAGTTGGTGCTGAGACTGAGACGGGGTTTGCTACAGAGGCTCATAAACCCTTGGAGAGGCAGAACAGTAGCTCTGGGATTGTGTCTTTCTTCAGGCGCTTTGGGGAGAGGAGATGAGCCACCTTGGAGGAACAGGACTCCTGTCCAGGAACATGTACTTAATGAGGGGAGGATAGAGGATTTGTCTTTAATTTTTTTTTTTTGTATTTGTGTTGATCTTATTTCATTTTTAAAGTGAGCTACTCCTATTTGAGAGTGACCGCTCTTTTAATGAACAGCCCAAGGTAAACATGCACTTAACCTTGGATGGGAGACCTTTCTCTCTGTCTCTGTGGGGCTGAGAGGCTTATTGTTTTAAAACTGTTCCAGATCGTACCCTATTCCCTACGTAGTGTACTCCTTTTGACCAAAGCCTCGTAGGCCCTGGTATAAAGTAGTGCACTTCATAGGGAATAGGGTGCCCATTTGAGAGGCACAGTAAGTGAACCACGTATGCACATCATACCACTTTAATTCTTCACAGATCCAGATAAAAAAAATGGTCTTTGTACAAGACCAAAACACAGCTCTCCTTTTTAACGTGTACATGATCTCAGGTGTGAAACACATGCGTACAACAGAATATACTACCGTCCCACTTGAAAAAAACATTTTTAATTTGTTATCTTAAGTGTCATTTTTATGTAATAAAACGGTCTTTCTACCTCAGCCTTATTTTGTCTTTTGATCTCACTCACAGTTAATATGATGATATATACCATTAACAAGATGCTTTTATCCAAAGTGAAAGAGTGGATCCAAAGTCCCCAGTTTGAATCCCACCTCGGCCAGAAATAACATTTCTAAACAACCACTTTAGTCTCCAAGTGCTATTTTTCACAGTGAATTTAAAATCATGAGTTAATGGGCCTGTTTTTATTTATTTCACCTTTATTTAACCAGGTAGGCAAGTTGAGAACCAGTTCTCATTTACAATTGCGACCTGGCCAAGATAAAGCAAAGCAGTTCGACACACAACAACAGAGTTACACATGGAGTAAAACAAACACACTCAATAATACAGTAGAAAAATAAGTCTATATACAATGTGAGCAAATGAGGTGAGATAAGGGGGAAGGCAAAAAGGCCATGGTGGCGAAGTAAATACAATATAGCAAGTAAAACACTGGAATGGTAGATTTGTAGTGGAAGAAAGTGCAAAGTAGAGAGAAAGGTAGAGGTAGTTTGGGATAAATTATAGGTGGGCTATGTACAGGTGCAGTAATCTGTGAGCTGCTCTGACAGTTGGTGCTTAAAGCTAGTGAGGGAGATATGAGTCTCCAGTTTCAGAGATTTTTTGCAGTTTGTTCCAGTCATTGGCAGCAGAGAACTGGAAGAAGAAGGGGTGGCCAAAGGATGTATTGGTTTTGGGTGTGGCCAGAGAGATATACCTGCTGGAGCGTGTGCTACGAGTGGGTGCTGCTATGGTGACCAGTGAGCTGAGATAAGGGGGGACTTTACCTAGCAGGGTCTTGTAGATGACATGGAGCCAGTGGGTTTGGCGACGAGTATGAAGCGAGGGCCAGCCAACGAGAGCGTACAGGTCGCAGTGGTGGGTAGTATATGTTGGTGACAAAACGGATGGCACTGTGATAGACTGCATCCAATTTATTGAGTAGGGTATTGGGGGCTATTTTGTAAATGACATCGCTGAAGTCGAGGATCGGTAGGATGGTCAGTTTTACAAGAGTATGTTTGGCAGCATGAGTGAAGGATGCTTTGTTGCGAAATAAAGATTGAAGAATGATCTTCAATCAGAAGTCATTCAAACAATCAGTTGAAATATAAAAACCTGTTGTGAAATGTCTCACACACATACACACAGCCTCGAGGCCCAAGGTAATGAGTGAGTGTGGCAATTGACCAGTGGTGTGAAGTACTAAGTAAAAATACTTAAGTATGTTTTTACTATTTATATTTTTGTCAAGTTTTACTTTTCTTCACTATATTACAAAAATAAAATAATGTACTTTTTACTCCATACATTTTCACTGACGCCCAAAAGTACTAGTTACATTTTTTTATGCTTAGCAGGACAGGAAAATGTTCCAATTCACCTGCAAATCAAGAGAACATCCCTGGTCATCCTTACTGCCTCTGATCTTGCTGACTCACTAAACACAAATGGTGTGTTTGTAAATGATGTCTTCGTGTTGGAACGTGCCCCTGACTATCCATAAATAAATTGAATAAAAGGTGCCTAATTTTGAATTTGAAATTATTTATACTTTTATTTTTGATGCTCAAGTATATTTTAGCAAACACTTACTTTTGATTCTTCAGTATATCTAAAACCAAATACTTTTAGACTTTTACTCAAGCAGTATTTTACTGATTGACTTTCACATTTACTTGAGTCATTTTCTATTAAGTTATCTTTACTTTTACTCAAGTATGACAACTGGGTACTTTTTCCCCACTATTGCAACAGACTGATTCTGAGTGATTGACACAACAGGATCCAAACATCTGCCACGATCCATCAATCAGATTGGTCGACACCTGCACAGCGGTTGTGTTGGTGACGTCGGAGGCGGGAACTGTGTTAGAGCTGTCCTCCACAAGCAGCTCCTCCCCCTTATTGCCTACACTGCCATTGGATGCAAAGAAACCACCTGACTTTATATCCGACAAATCACAAACAGCCGCTTTACAAGTTCAAGCACTGATGTTCTATTGTAGACCCTACTCTGGATTAGATTGATTGTCTTTAAACATCCCCCCCCCCATCCAAATTAACATGAAAATGATTCAATAGCCTGCACTCGCTGTTTTGAACTTCTAACGTCTAATACATCGGTATTTACAGTTGAAGACGGAAGTTTACATACCTTAGCTATTTTGACGTCTGGATGAAAAGCGTGCCCAAAGTAAACTGCCTGTTACTCAGGCCCAGAAGCTAGGATATGCATATAATTGGTAGATTTGTATAGAAAACACTCTAAAGTTTCTAAAACTGTTAAAATAATGTCTGAGTATAACACAACTGATATGGCAGGTGAAAACCAGAGGAGAAACCATCCAAAATGTTCAGCCTACCAGTAGTTTCCAATGGCTGTCATGTTTATTTTGAGGCGAAAACCTCCCAGATTGCAGTTTCTAGGGCTTCCACTAGATGTCAACAGTCTTTAGAGTTTCAGGCTTGTTTTTGGAAAAATTTGCTAGAATTTGTAGTTTTTCTAGGTGGCTCCCATTTTGGCTGTAGTGTTTTCAGAGACAATAACTATTCTCCGTCTTAAATTTTAGCATTTATTTACGTATTAGGGTACCTGAGGTTTGATTATAAACGTTGTTTGACTTGTTTGGAGAAGTTTATTGGTAACGTTTGGGATTAATTTTGTATGCATTTTGAAGGAGGGAAACTGGTGGATTATTGAATGAAGCGCGCAAGCTAAACTGAGTTTTTGGGGATATAAAGGACATTATCGAACAAAAGGACCATTTGTGATGTAGCTGGGACCTTCTGGAGTGCAAACAGAAGAAGATCTTCAAAGGTAAGGCATTTTTTATATCGCTATTTCTGACTTTCGTGTCGCAACTGCCTGGTTGAAAAATGTTTTTCAAGCTTTTGAATGCGGGGCGCTGTCCTCAGATAATCGCATGGTGTGCTTTCACCGTAAAGGTTTTTAAAAAATCTGACACAGCGGCTAGATTAACAAGAAGTTAAGCTTTATTTTGATGTATGACACTTGTATTTCCATGAATGTTACGTTTCTATTTCTGTAATTTGAATTTCGCTCCCTGCAATTTCACCGGATGTTGTCAAGGTGGGTCGCTAGCGGAACGCCTGCGCCAGAAAATTAAACTGAGTTTTTCACAATTTCTGACATTTAATCCTAGTAAAAATTCCCTGTTTTAGGTCAGTGGGGATCACCATTTTATTTTAAGAATGTGAAATGTCAGAATAACAGCTTTTATTTATTTCATCACATTTCCAGTGGGTCAGAAGTTTACATACACTCAATTAGTATTTGGTAGTATTGCCTTTAAATTGTTTAACTTGGGTCAAACATTTCAGGTAGCCTTACACAAGCTTCCCACAATAAGTTGGGTGAATTTTGGCCCATTCCTCCTGGCAGAGCTGGTGTAACTGAGTCAGGTTTGTAGGCCTCCTTGCTCGCACACGCTTTTTCAGTTCTGCCCACAAATGTTCTATAGGTTGAGGTCAGGGTTTTGTGATGGCCACTCCAATACCTTGACTTTAAGCCATTTTGCCACAATTTTGGAAGTATGCTTGGGGTCATTGTCCATTTGGAAGACCCATTTTGCGACCAAGATTTAACTTCCTGACTGATGTCTTGAGATGTTGCTTCAATATATCCACATAATTTTCTCCCTCATGATGCCATCTATTTTGTGAAGTGCACCAGTCCCTCCTGCAGCAAAGCATCCCCACAACATGATGCTGCCACCCCCGTGCTTCACAGTTGGGATGGTGTTATTTGCCTTGCAAGCATCTCCCTTTTTCCTCCAAACATAACGATGGTCATTATGGCCAAACAGTTCTATTTTTGTTTCATCAGACCAGAGGACATTTCTCCAAAAAGTACGATCTTTGTCCCCATGTGCAGTTGCAAACCGTAGCCTGGCTTATTTTATGGTCGTTTGGGAGCAGTGGCTTCTTCCTTGTTGAGCGGCCTTTCAGATTATGTCGATATAGGACTAATTTTACTGTGGATATAGATACTTTTGTACCTGTTTCCTCCAGCATTTCCACAAAGCATTTGCACTTTTCGCACCAAAGTACATTCATCTCTAGGAGACAGAACGCGTCTCCTTCCTGAGCGATATGACGGCTGTGTGGTCCCATGGTGTTTATACTTGCGTACTATTGTTTGTACAGATGAACGTGGTAACTTCAGGCATTTGGAAATTGCTCCCAAGGATGAACCAGACTTGTGGAGGTCTACAATTGTTTTTCTGATATTTTGGAAGATTTCTATTGATTTTCCCATGAAGTCAAGCAAAGAGGCACTGAGTTTGAAGGTCGGCCTTGAAATACATCCACAGGTACACCTCCAATTGACTCAAATTATGTCAATTATTTGTGTCATGCACAAAGTAGATGTCCTAACCGACTTGCCAAAACTATAGTTTGTTAACAAGAAATTTGTGTAGTGGTTGAAAAACGTGTTTTAATGACTCCAACCTAAGTGTATGTAAATCAAATCGAATCAAATCAAACTTCTGACTTCAGCTGTAAGTAATGCTAGCTGTGGCTAGACATGTTTATAACAAAGTTTGTCCTCTGGATATCAATGCTAATGCTAACTAACTTAGCTGGCATAATAATATAGCTACGTAAAAGGTCCAAAGAAACCCAGGTGACATTATCTCTGACAGCCCATTGAAAGTGAATACTAATATAACCTTTTATAACGTTAGCAGATTGCATTATCTTTTAGATCTTGCCAACTTTGACAGTTGTCTTACCTATTGAAAATGAATGCTAGTACTACTGTAACTTTACTGTACCGTTACCATGCTAGCTAGCTAACTAGCTATCCAGTCAGCTACGCTAAGCAGCAACTATTGAAGATGAATACTAGGGCTACTATAACTTTACAGTACCGTTACCATGCTAGCTAGCTAGCTAGCTATCCAGTCAGCTACGCTAAGCAGCAACTATTGAAAATGAATGCTAGGGCTACTATAACTTTACTGTACCGTTACCATGCTAGCTAGCTAGCTATCCAGTCAGCTACGCTAAGCAGCAACTATTGAAAATGAATGCTAGGGCTACTATAACTTTACTGTACCGTTACCATCCTAGCTAGCTAGCTATCCAGTCAGCTACGCTAAGCATCAACTATTGAAAATGAATGCTAGGGCTACTATAACTTTACTGTACCGTTGCCATGCTAGCTAGCCAGTCAGCTACGCTAAGCAGCAACTATTGAAAAGTAATACTAGGGATACTGTAACTTTACTTTAGCGTTTCCGTGCTAGCTAGCCAGGCATCTATGCCAAGCAACAGCTATTGATAGCCACAAGTTAAATTCTACTGTTGGAAAACAAGTTGGCTCTGGTTAATATCACCATTGCATATAACGTCTGGATGTCGCTCTTTTTTTTCAATGTGGTTGGCTGAGTCAACCAATAGCGTCGCACCCCTCCATCTTTTGAAAGATATAGAGTGTGTCCTTCTTCCAATGACTGAGAAGCTATCCATTTTTATTTTACTAGGCAAGTCAGTTAAGAACAAATTCTTATTTACAATGACGACCTACCCCCTATGTCACTCCCAATCACAGCTGATACAGCCTGGAATCGAACCAGGGTCTGTACTAATGCCTCTAGCACTAAGATGCAGTGCCTTAGACCACTGAGCCACTTGGGATCCCCCGAGTATTTCATAAGCCATGATTGACTTATGAAACATGGACGAGGAGATGGTGATTATTATGGCTGGGTGTCTAGCAGACTGACTGGCTAGCTGTGTGTCTACCTGACTGATTGGCTGGGTGTCTAGCTGACTGACTGGCTAGCTGTGTGTCTACCTGACTGATTGACTGGGTGTCTAGCTGACTGACTGACTGGCTAGCTGTGTGTCTACCTGACTGATTGGCTGGAGGTCTAGCTGACTGACTGGCTAGCTGTGTGTCTACCTGACTGATTGGCTGGGTGTCTAGCTGACTGACTGACTGGCTAGCTGTGTGTCTACCTGACTGATTGGCTGGGTGTCTAGCTGACTGACTGACTGGCTAGCTGTGTGTCTACCTGACTGATTGGCTGGGTGTCTAGCTGACTGACTGACTGGCTGGGTGTCTAGCTGACTGACTGACTGACTGACTGACTGGCTGGGTTTCTAGCAGACTGACTGTCTGACTGACTGGCTGGGTGTCTAGCTGACTGACTGACTGGCTAGCTGACTGACAGGCTGGGTGTCTAGCTGACTGAGTGACTGGCTGGCTGGTTGTCTAGCTGACTGAGTGACTGTCTGGGTGTCTAGCTGACTGACTGACCATACCATACTCTGTACACACAGCCAGGCTGATCTCACCAGCCTACCACACTACTGTACACACAGCCAGGCTGATCTCACCAGCCTAACATACCACTGTTCACACAGCCAGCCTGATGTCACCATCCTACCATACTAGTGTACACACAGCCAGGCTGATCTCACCAGCCTACCATACTACTGTTCACACAGCCAGGCTGATCTCACCAGCCTACCATACTACTGTTCACACAGCCAGGCTGATCTCACCAACATACCATACCACTATACACACAGCCAGGCTGATCTCACCAGCCTACCATACCACTGTTCACACAGCCAGGCTGATCTCACCAGCCTACCATACCAGTGTACACACAGCCAGGCTGATCTCACCAGCCTACCATACCACTGTACACACAGCCAGGCTGATCTCACCAGCCTACCATACCACTGTACACACAGCCAGGCTGACCTCACCAGCCTACCATTCTACTGTACACACAGCCAGGCTGATCTCACCAGCCTACCATACCACTGTACTAACAGCCAGGCTGATCTCACCAGCCTACCATACTACTGTTCACACAGCCAGGCTGATCTAACCAGCCTACCATTCTAATGTACACACAGCCAGGCTGATCTCACCAGCCTACCATACTACTGTTCACACAGCCAGGCTGATCTCACCAGCCTACCATACCACTGTTCACACAGCCAGGCTGATCTCACCAGCCTACCATACCACTGTACATACCACTGTACACACAGCCAGGCTGATCTCACCAGCCTGCCATACCGTGTAGTTCATAATTTATGTATGCTTGTGAGATCGGGTGTCCAAGAGTACAAGGAGTGGAATGTTAGCACAAACAGACTGGTATCCAGGCTAGTCTTATCCTTCTTCATTTAATCTGGAAGAAAACAGAAGGGGTACGTTGGGCCCCGTTGCCACGGTAACAGTGTGTGTTTACAGTCATGAGCCCATTTAGCTGGTGTCGCAGTGAAATAGAACCCCCTGGAAACGAACCCTTCCACACAGACTCTCCATTCATTCCACTTTTTTCCCTTCTTCCTCCCTCCATCCCTCCCCTTATCCCTCTGTCTCTCCACTCAATGGAACCACAGGACACCCTCTATACACCAGATATAGGAAGGAGGGAGGCAGAGAGCTGTACAACTTTTACCAATGACCTCACTACATTTCTAAAAATATTTATTCAGTCGTGATGAGCAGTATTGAGTCATTTGACAAGTGTTGTCTCTTGTTTATATTTATGTTCTGGTTCTAGGAAAGACTTATGGCAGACCAGAGGCACCTGACCTTTGAACTATGCCAGCCGCAGGACAATCGCACTATTCAGACTCTCTCCTGAGCTCTGGAAACATCATCTCTCATCATGTGAGCCAGCTCCTTTGGAGAGAGAGAGGCACAGAGAGAGAGACAGAGGGGGCGGAGAGAGAAAGAGACAGAGAGAGAGAGAGAGAGACAGAGTGAAAGAGAGATAGAGAAAGAAATAGACACAGAGAGATAGACAGTGGGAGAGAGAGAGAGAGAGAGGGATACACAGAAGAAGAGAGAAAGAGAAAGAGAGAGAGGGGGGAGAGAGAGAGAAAGAGAGATGGGAGTGAGAGGCGGGGGAGAGGAGACACATAGAGAGGGGGAGAGAATGACCTTCAATCCTCACCAACTGACACAGTCACCAAGGCTGCTCCACTGAACCTTGTGTGTGTGTGTGTGTGTGTGCGTGTGTGTGTGTGTGTGTTTGTGTGTGTGTGCGTGCGTGGTACCAGTGAGAACATTGTAGACAGCTATCCCTCCAGAAATAGGGAGGGAGGAAGGGCAAGATTAAGAGGGGGGAGAAAAGGAAAGTGAGAACTTGGAGAGAGTATTAAGGTACTGTGAACTGAGGAAGTCTTCAACCAGAGAGAGAGAGAGACAGACAGAGAGAGACAGAGAGAGAGAGACAGACAGAGAGAGACAGACAGAGAGGGAGAGACAGAGAGAGACAGACACAGGGAGAGAGAGACAGAGAGAGAGACAGAGAGAGAGAGACAGAGAGAGAGAGGGAGACAGAGAGAGAGAGACAGAGAGAGAGAGGGAGACAGAGAGGGAGAGACAGAGAGAGACAGACACAGGGAGAGAGAGACAGAGAGAGAGAGAGGGAGACAGAGAGCGAGAGAGAGAGAGACAGAGAGAAACAGAGAGAGAAAGAGAAACAGAGAGAGACCGAGACAGAGAGCGATAGAGAGAGACCGAGACAGAGAGAGCGAAAGAGAGAGATGGAATGCAGAATTAACACAAACTAAAGGAGGCCAGGACGTTAAATGACAGGTGAGACAAAAAATAATCTACTTTTATCTTGTTTGTTGTTGTTGCTGTTATTGTGAACACTGAACTACTTTGCTTGATGTCAGGCACTCGCAGAGGTAAAATGGTGATCATTGTTTTACTATGAATAGGCATACAACTTCAGACATAAGAGTCAGATGCCTTGAGAAAACAGTCAGCCATAATACAGTCGCGACCTTAACCCAACACCTATATAGGGGATAGGGTGCCATAGGGCTCTGGTCTAAAGTAGTGCACTATATAGGGGATAGGGTGCCATAGGGTTCTGGACTAAAGTAGTGCACTATATATAGGGAATAGGGTGCCATAGGGTTCTGGTCTAAAGTAGTGCACTATATATAGGGAATAGGGTGCCATGGGACTCTGGTCGAAAGTAGTGCACTATATAGGGAATAGGGTGCCATAGGTCTCTAGTCTAAAATAGTGCACCATAGAGTCCTATGGCACCCTATTCCCTATATAGTGCACTACTTTAGACTAGAGACCTATGGCACCCTATTCCCTATATAGTGCACTACTTTAGACCAGAACCCTATGGCACCCTATTCCCTATATATAGTGCACTACTTTAGACCAGAACCCTATGGCACCCTATCCCCTATATAGTGCACTACTTTAGACCAGGGCCATATGGCACCCTATTCCCTATGTAGTGCACTACTTTAGACCAGGATCCTATGGGCATAAGGAATAGAGTGCTATTTGGGACAGGACCAGTAGAAAAATCACCTGAATTGGTGATGCAGTATCACTGTTTCCCCAGTAGGTGTCTCAGTCTGGTAATGTTATAATGGATGAACAGGGTCTTCGGCCTGTCCAAGCAACGTTAGCATTTACACAGCACTATATCACAACAAACACATTGCACAAAAGGATGTCTCACATACACACACACACACACATACACATACACACACAACCTTACAACAGACTGAAACGTACAAACATGAATAAATACCTGCTCTTCCAATCTCCATGGAAACTAAGGCCGGTCAGGTTGTCCTGGCATGTCGCCATGGGCAACATGATTGATTTTGGTACGTTAGTTTGTCAACAAATTATTTTGAAATGCATTTCTGAATGAAGTGGGTTTGAAACGGCAATGCATTCACACAAATTAAAACACAATATTGAGGATGATGTGAAATCATAATTTACAACAAACATACACAATTGATATTTATATAGTTTGTAGACGAAATATGTGAATTCTTTAAGTAAACATTTCTCTGTACCGTTTACACCTGAGCACGTCAAAATTAAAAAATTAAAAAACATTTTTATTTGATTTGTGAACCGACGTTGTCCAAGTGAAGATGACATGTGTTGTTCCAACCTCTAGGTGGCGATGTTGAGTTGTGGTTGTTTTGGGCCTGAGCGTCACCGGCTCCGGGGCCCCTAGGAACAGATCTAGGATCCGTTTCCCCTCCCCCCAATCCTAACTTTAAACATTATTAGAGGGAAAGAGGGAGATACCAAGTCAGTTGTACAACTGAATGCATTCAACTGAAATGTGTCTTCCACATTTAATTAACCCAACCCCTCTGAATCAGAGAGGGTCACCCCTCCAGTCCAGTCTGATCAGTGAGAACCACCGGAGAGGTAGCTAGTGGCATGGGGACCAAATCTTGATCTCAGGCCATTGAAAATGACTTTCTCACTATGTGTATTTAATCAAAGTTTAAAGGCCTAGTGAAGTCAAAAACGATATATATATATATATTTCCACAGTATGTGGTTGGAATAATACTGTGAAATTGTGAGAGAAAATGATAATAATGCCCTTTAAGTGTAAGAGCTGTTTTGAAAAGACTGCCTGACATTTCAGCCTGTTTTGGCTGGGATGGAGTTTTGGCCTGCCTTGTGACATCATTAGGCTGTAAATGAGCTAATAGACCAATAAGAAAGGGAGTTTCAAACCTCTCTACCAATAACAGCTCATTTTCAGTTTTCCCCGCCCCACTCAGGAAGCTCCCAGACAGTCCTAGAAAAATTCTTGCTCGAGAAACTATTTGTTATTTTTGTTTTTATTTGTTTTTTTTTTGTACCATTTTAATATAAAATAGTCATAAAATACTTCATTTTTACCCAGAAATGATTTGACGTTGAGATAAAAACGGCTGTGTTTTGACGTTGAACTATAAGTTAAAGTTGAACATTAAAGCCTCAGATTTAACCTCATCAAACCAAAAAAAGTCTGTCAAACCTGTCAGTCAGTGGAGGATGCTGAGGGGAGAACGGCTCATAATAATGGCTGGAATGGAGTCAATCGAATGGTATCAACCGCAGGGAAACCCCATATGTCTGATGTATTGGATACCATTCCTCTGATTCCGGTCCAGTCGTTACCACGAACCCGTCCTCAACCAATCAACGTGCCACCAGCCTCCTGCGCTGTCAGTGTACCAAGAAGCGTGTGTCCCCCTTAGTACCTGTCCTGTCACTCGCATGATTGGAATGTCTTGTTGCTCTTACTGATGTGAATTATGTTATTCATCTTTTTCATCTTGTCATGTTAACATCTTGGTATGTTAAATCTCTCTGTCTCTGGTTGAGGAGTCATCTTGTTATGTTAAATCTCTCTGTCTCTGGTTGAGGAGTCATCTTGTCATGTTAACATCTTGTTATGTTAAATCTCTCTGTCTCTGGTTGAGGAGTCATCTTGTTATGTTAACTCTCTCTGTCTCTGGTTGAGGAGTCATCTTGTCATGTTAACATCTTGTTATGTTAAATCTCTCTGTCTCTGGTTGAGGAGTCATCTTGTTATGTTAAATCTCTCTGTCTCTGGTTGAGGAGTCATCTTGTCATGTTAACATCTTGTTATGCTAACTCTCTCTGTCCCTGGTGCAGTTGTCTGGAGAAACTAGGATTCCTGACTTCATCACAGATCACTGACAGCAGCAACATGGTTGGGTAAGTCGTGTGTTTGTACATGGATACATATACGTCTTGAATGGTGCATCCGGGGATACCCCTAACAGCTACACCGGATATGAAATACAATCTGTATTCTGGGGAGGGAGGGAGAGAATGAAAGAGTCTGATATTACAACACAGTTAGAGAAACAACCAGTGGCGTTGTTTAGAGGTGGCAGGGAGAATTAAAGAGAGAGGGAGAAAGGTAGAATGAAGAAGAGAAAGGAGAAGGAAGAATGAAGGCTTGAGGGAGAGATATTAGGGAAAGCGGAACCTGGTTGGTCAGGTTCAGTGGAGTTGAGTCAGAACATACCGTAGCGTCCCTCAGTTCAGGTGTTGTGTTATTAGAGAGTGTGTGTATCTGTGTGTATCTGTGTATCTGTGTGTGTGTGTGTATCTGTGTATCTGTGTGTGTGTGTTACTAAACCAGATGATTTGACTTTGCTTTGTGATGTTAAATTAACTCCTTTCCTGGATCTTTAGAGCAACCAGCTCTCACAGTCTCATGTCAGAATTAGACGTTCGTCCATGTTTCTCAAACATCAGATTTTGAAGTGGTTTCAAACGTCCCATTTCAAGGTTAAGGCACTCCATTACCACATCACACTCCTGAGGGGTCTACTGCCTTCAACCTGCTTTACAGACTACTCTACACTTCAACCTGCTTTACAGACTACTCTACACTTCAACCTGCTTTACAGACTACAGTACACTTACACCTGCTTTACAGACTACTCTACACTTCAACCTGCTTTACAGACTACTCTACACTACAACCTGCTTTACAGACTACTCTACACTTCAACCTGCTTTACAGACTACTCTACACTTCAACCTGCTTTACAGACTACAGTACACTTCAACCTGCTTTACAGACTACTCTACACTTCAACCTGCTTTACAGACTACTCTACACTTCAACCTGCTTTACAGACTACAGTACACTTCAACCTGCTTTACAGACTACTCTACACTTACACCTGCTTTACAGACTACACTACACTACACTTACACCTGCTTTACAGACTACACTACACTACAACCTGCTTTACAGACTACAGTACACTTCAACCTGCTTTACAGACTACTCTACACTTCAACCTGCTTTACAGACTACACTACACTACACTTACACCTGCTTTACAGACTACTCTACACTTCAACCTGCTTTACAGACTACTCTACACTTCAACCTGCTTTACAGACTACTCTACACTTCAACCTGCTTTACAGACTACTCTACACTTACACCTGCTTTACAGACTACACTACACTACACTTACACCTGCTTTACAGACTACACTACACTACAACCTGCTTTACAGACTACTCTACACTTCAACCTGCTTTACAGACTACTCTACACTTCAACCTGCTTTACAGACTACTCTACACTTCAACCTGCTTTACAGACTACAGTACACTTCAACCTGCTTTACAGACTACTCTACACTTCAACCTGCTTTACAGACTACTCTACACTTACACCTGCTTTACAGACTACTCTACACTTACACCTGCTTTACAGACTACACTACACTTCAACCTGCTTTACAGACTACAGTACACTTCAACCTGCTTTACAGACTACTCTACACGTCAACCTGCTTTACAGACTACTCTACACTTCAACCTGCTTTACAGACTACAGTACACTTCAACCTGCTTTACAGACTACTCTACACTTCAACCTGCTTTACAGACTACTCTACACTTACACCTGCTTTACAGACTACTCTACACTTACACCTGCTTTACAGACTACACTACACTACAACCTGCTTTACAGACTACAGTACACTTACACCTGCTTTACAGACTACTCTACACTTCAACCTGCTTTACAGACTACTCTACACTTACACCTGCTTTACAGACTACTCTACACTACACTTACACCTGCTTTATAGACTACAGTACACTACAACCTGCTTTACAGACTACACTACACTTCAACCTGCTTTACAGACTACTCTACACTACACTACAACCTGCTTTACAGACTACAGTACACTTACACCTGCTTTACAGACTACTCTACATTTCAACCTGCTTTACAGACTACTCTACACTTACACCTGCTTTACAGACTACTCTACACTACACTTACACCTGCTTTACAGACTACTCTACACTTCAACCTGCTTTACAGACTACTCTACACTTACACCTGCTTTACAGACTACTCTACACTTCAACCTGCTTTACAGACTACTCTACACTTACACCTGCTTTACAGACTACTCTACACTACACTTACACCTGCTTTACAGACTACTCTACACTTACACCTGCTTTACAGACTACTCTACACTACACTTACACCTGCTTTACAGACTACACTACACTTCAACCTGCTTTACAGACTACAGTACACTTAAACCTGAGCCTTAGTACACACAGGTACACACATATACACACTGGCACAACCAGGTACACACAGGTACACACAGATGCACACACATACACACAGGACTACACAGGTATTGTATTTGTATTCATTATGGATCTCCATTAGTTTTTTCCAAGGCATCAGCTACTTTTCCTAGGCTCCAGCAAAATTAAGGCAGCTTAGACAATTTTATGAACATTACAATACATTCAGACTGTGTGCCCTCAGGCCACTACTCCACCACTACCACATACATACAGTACTAAAATCCATGTGTACCTGTGTGTTTGGTGCGTATTCTGTGTGTGTTTGGTGCGTATTCTGTGTGTGTGTTTGGTGCGTATTCTGTGTGTGTGTTTGGTGCGTATTCTGTGTGTGTTTGGTGCGTATTCTGTGTGTGTGTTTGGTGCGTATTCTGTGTGTGTGTTTGGTGCGTATTCTGTGTGTGTGTGTATGCGCCTACGTTTGTGTTGCTTCACAGTTCCATAAGGTGTTTTTAATCTGTAATCATGGCTCTATGTAGTACTGTGGAATAGAGTTCCATGTAGTCATGGCTCTATTTAGTACTGTGGAATAGAGTTCCATGTAGTCATGGCTCTATGTAGTACTGTGGAATAGAGTTCCATGTAGTCATGGCTCTATGTAGTACTGTGGAATAGAGTTCCATGTAGTCATGGCTCTATGTAGTACTGTGGAATAGAGTTCCATGTAGTCATGGTTCTATGCAGTACTGTGGAATAGAGTTCCATGTAGTCATGGCTTTATGTAGTACTGTGGAATAGAGTTCCATGTAGTCATGGCTCTATGTAGTACTGTGGAATAGAGTTCCATGTAGTCATGGCTCTATGTAGTACTGTGGAATAGAGTTCCATGTAGTCATGGTTCTATGAGGTACTGTGCGCCTCCCATAGTTTGTTCTGGACTTGTGGACTGTGAAGAGACCTCTTGTGGCATGTCTTGTGGGGTACGCATGGGTGTCCGAGCTGTGTGCCAGTAGTTCAGACAGACAGCTCGGTGCATTCAACATGTCAATACCTCTCATAAATACAAGCAGTGATGAAGTCAATCTCTCATCCACTTTTTGCCAGGAGAGATTGACATGCATATTATTAATATTAGCTCTCTGTGTACATCCAAGGGTCAGCTGTTCTGCCCTGTTCTGAACCAATTGCAATTTTCTTGAGTCTGTTTTTGTGGCACCTGACCACACGACTGAACAGTAGTCCAGGTGCAACAAAACTAGGGCCTGTAGGATCTGCCTTGTTGACAGTGCTGTCAAGGTAGAGCAGCGCCTTATTGTAGACAGACTTCTTAGCCACTGTTGTAACAATATGTTTTGACCATGACAGTTTACAATCCAGGGTAACTCCAAGCAGTTTAGTCGCCTCAACCTCAACTGTACCTGTGCACAATGTCTAATATTAAAGAAGTCTCGCCTGAGGTAAAGTAGCTGAGGTAGAGTACCTTCTGATAAGTTGTTGACCACACTATCTACCAAGAGAGTTCTCATCTGTATTATTCGTAGCCGTCTATTTACCACCACAGAGCGAAGCTGGCACTAAGACCGCTCTCAACCAACTCTGTAAGGCCATAAGCAAAGAAGAAAATGCTCACCCAGAGGCGGCGCTCCTAGTGGCCGGGGACTTTAATGCAGGCAAACTGAAATCAGTTTGACCTCATTTTTATGAGCATGTCACATGTGCAACCAGGGAACAAAAAATCCTAGACCACCTTTACTCCACACACAGAGCTCTCCCCCGCCCTCCATTTGGCAAATCTGACCACAATTCTATCCTCCTGATTCCTGCTTACAAGCAAAAACTAAAGCAGGAAGTACCCGTGACTTGCTCAATAAGGAACTGGTCAGATGACGAGGATGCTGCACTGCAGGAGTGTTTTGCTAGCACAGACTGGAATATGTTCCGGGATTCATCCAATGGTATTGAGGAATACACCCTCTCAGTCATTGGCTTCATCAATAAGTGCATCGGCGATGTTGTCCCCACAATGACTGTACGTACATATCCCAAGTAGAAGCTATGGATTACAGGCAACATCCGCATTGAGCTAAAGTCTAGAGCTGCCGCTTTCAAGGAGTGGGAGACTAATCCGGACGCTTATAAGAAATCCCGCTATGCCGTCAGACGAACCATCAAACAAGCAAAGCGTCAATACAGGGTTGAATCCTACTACACCGGCTCTGACGCTCGTCAGATGTGGCAGGGCTTGAAAACTATTATGGACTACAAAGGGAAACCAGACGCGAGCCGCCCAGTGACGCGAGCCGCCCAGTGACGCGAGCCGCCCAGTGACGCGAGCCGCCCAGTGACGCGAGCCTACATTATTTTTTTTTATCTGATCTTTATCTAAGTCACAACAATAGACAAGCACAGTCTGCTTACACTAATAACACACAAACAATTATACTCCTCAGTGTTCATGTATTGATTGAACACACCGTGTAAACATTCACAGTGCAGGGTGGGAAAAGTATGGGTCGTTGTCCGGTTGCATCACTCAACTTCTGTTGAGCTTCAATTGGCATACAGATAGCCTTACATTCTCCTTAAAAATTTCTTTTTTTCCCGTCGATGATAGCAAGCTGTCCAGGCCCTGAGGCAGCAAAGCAGCCCCAAACCATGATGCTCCCTCCACCATACTTTACAGTTGGGGTGAGGATTTGATGTTGGTGTGCAGGGCCTTTTTTTCTCCACACATAGTGTTGTGTGTTCCTTTCAAACAACTCAACTTTAGTTTCATCTGTCCACACAATATTTTTACCAGTATCGCTGTGGAATATCCAGATGCTCTTTAGCGAACTTCAGATGTGCAGCAATGTTTTTTTTGGACAGCAGTGGCTTCTTCTGTGGTGTCCTCTTATGAACACCATTCTTGTTTCGTGTTTTACGTATCGTAGACTAGTCAACAGAGATGTTAGCATGTTCCAGAGATGTCTGTAAGTCTTTAGCTGACACTCTAGGATTCTTCTTAACCTCATTGAACATTCTGCTCTGTGCTCTTGCAGTCATCTTTGCAGGACGGCCACTCCTAGGGAGAGTAGCAACAATGCTGAACTTTTTCCATTTATTGACAATTTGTCTTACCGTGGACGGATGAACATTAAGGCTTTTTTTCACATAATTTCCCCAACCTACACTGTAAATGTTTAAATTATGTATTCAATATAGACAAGATAAATACAATCATTCATTGAAACAGATGGCTCATTCATCACAAAACCCACTAATATTCCCAACTACTTTGATTTTTTCATTGGCAAGATTAGCAAACTTAGGCATGACATGCCAGCAACAAATGCTGACACTACACATCCAAATATATCTGACCAAATTATGAAAGACAAGAATTGTAATTTTATATTCCGTAAAGTTAATGTGGAAGAGGTGAAAAAAATATTGTTGTCTATCAACAATGACGAGCCACTGGGATCTGACAACTTGGATGAAAAATTACTCGGGATAATAGCGGACGATACTTCCACTCCTGTTTGCCACATCTTCAATTTAACGTGGGCTATTTTGAGCGCTTTTCTTCTGGGATGCTTACTTGTTGTCATTGCTTTACTGGGAAGCTTAGCAGTAGTAGATGTGCTCATGTTCTTTATGTTAGTGCAGGGTGAGCTGAGTGGACTTCCTCCTAGGGCACACCGGCTCAGTGCTAACAGCATAACTCTGGTTCATAGGCACATGATTACTGCATACAATAGCTGTAGGATAAGCAGAGGCATTCAGGGCAGTTAAATGGACATCAATTAGGTGACTTACATTGTGTCTTCAAACGCCCCTGGTGTAATTTACAAACGCTGAAGCATTATGAGAACCCTGCGTCACAATGGTAGGGATTAACTGAGCTGGGCTTGGGTCATTGATAAGTCATTGTCTCAACGCAGCCTTATAGTGCTGTGAAAGGATCCAGGAACTGGCGTCACAATGGTAGGGATTAACTGAGCTGTGCTTGGGTCATTGATAAGTCATTGTCTCAACACAGCCTTATAGTGCTGTGAAAGGATCCAGAAACCGGCGTCACAATGGTAGGGATTAGCTGAGCTGTGCTTGGGTCATTGATAAGTCATTGTCTCAACGCAGCCTTATAGTGCTGTGAAAGGATCCAGGAACCGGCGTCACAATGGTAGGGATTAGCTGAGCTGTGCTTGGGTCATTGATAAGTCATTGTCTCAACGCAGCCTTATAGTGCTGAGAAAGGATCCAGGAACCTGCGTCACAATGGTAGGGAATAGCTGAGCTGTGCTTGGGTCATTGATAAGTCATTGTCTCAACACAGCCTTATAGTGCTGTGAAAGGATCCAGGAACCGGCTTCACAATGGTAGGGATTAGCTGAGCTGTGCTTGGGTCATTGATAAGTCATTGTCTCAACGCAGCCTTATAGTGCTGTGAAAGGATCCAGGAAGCTGCGTCACAATGGTAGGGATTAACTGAGCTGGGCTTGGGTCATTGATAAGTCATTGTCTCAACGCAGCCTTATAATGCTGTGAAAGGATCCAGGATCCCATAGGATTTAGGTGGATCCCATCCTCCTTATAAAACCTGTTTTGTTTCCAAAACGTATCAAAATTGTCAACAGAAGTTATACCCAATGAGCTGCAATGATCACGTAGTCAGTTGGGAAGAGAAAGAATGCTGCTAAAGTGTTCAATGCTGCTATTCAGAGAGGTCACAGGGCCAGATATGATGGGTCATTTGTTAATGTCTAGCAGAGAGTCAATCAGCTCTTTAAATTCCAGATTCAACTGCTCCGAGCTGCCCTTCATAATGTCATTCAAACCCACATGGACTACGATAGAATCGATTTACATGTCCTGATGTAGTACATTCGGGATCAGCTTAGTAATGTCATTTACTTGAGCTCTGGGATAGGACATTGTTTTGCACAAGGAACGGTCACATTTCTTTACCACGGAGCTGCCCAGGATCACGGCTGGCGAGAAGGACGAGGAAACCCACCCACTCCCACGATTCTCAGGATTCGGAGACGGGCGATAGACAGGACAACTTGAACCCGTTGCTCCCAGCGCCTCCGACAGAAGGAGAAGCCCCGCTCGATCCAGAGCACGGAAAGATGGTTGTCGACATCAACTTTGTAGTTGTAGGCGGTCGCAAACAACAGGCATCCCCAGCAACGAAGGTGGAGGAAGATCAGACTCCAGGATGGCCAAACGCTGTTTGTATCCTCTCCGGGCCTCTCGTTGGGAGTGTTGACTGCTTTGCGGGAAGGAGATGTCTTCGGCTTCCACGGCTCGTGTCATACGATCGTCGTTGATTGTCTTGCTCCTCTTACTGAGCTCCTTCTTCTCCGAAATCAGATTGGGGAGTTCCGGGCAACACCGGCCAGTCAGATAACGACAAACGACAAGGCGGAGATGCAGCCAACAAGCGCGAATGCCATCCAGCCACCGGCGTAGAAAATGTCAACATGCCACTCTCCGTTTTCCCCGGTTTCTAACGTAGGCTGGCGGCCTGCGTGATCAGTGAACCTCAAGCCTACAATCAAGTAAAAACTTGCCGCGTTGGAAGTCCGAGTGGTCTGAGTGGTGCGAGTGGCCCGAGAGGTCCGAGTGGTCTGGTTTGTCCCGAAACAAGCGGGTGATAGATACACCTCCTACAGCGCTGGAACCGTTCATATATTTCTCCAGACAAAGAGGGCTCCGTTACAAAACTCATCTGGGACTAACTTCGTTAGCTCGATGGCTATCAGCTTAGCGCCTCTGTCAAGCAGACAACAACCTGCCTGTTAAATGGGTTTCCAGGACAAGAAAATAGCGGTCCTTGCGGTTAAAAGCTAACCGTGTCACGGAATCCACACAAAAAACAAGTTCTGTATTCCTATTTTATACATTTTTAATTTTACCTTTATTTAACTAGGCAAGTCAGTTAACCTGTCTACGATACTGGTTCCCAATTGGGAATCAACCCTCCCACGTTCAGCTGAAACGGTGGCGCATGGAACGCAAAAATATTCTTAAAAATATTTAACCTCCACACATTAACAAGTCCAATAGCTCAAATGAAAGATAAACACCTTGTTCATCTAGCCAGATTTCTAAAATGTTTTACGGCGAAAACATAGCACATATATATGTAAAACCACCACCAGACACAGCTCATTTGAATAGCCAAAACATGCAATCAACAAACGCAGGATTAAAAAATAAATCGCTCACTAACCTTTTGAAAATCTTCATCAGATGACAGTAATATGACATGTTACACAGTACATATTTTTTTTTTCAATAATATGCCATTTATATCCATAAATGTCCATTTACAGTGAGTTCACGTTCAGAAATTACTCAAAAATGCCCGCAGGAAATCTATGTAGCGCGGCAAGATAACGTAAACAGACATCATAAACTTTGACTAAATATACATGTTCTACATATAGTTACAAAGATGCACTGCTTCTTTATGCAACCGCTGTGTTAGATTTATTTTTAACGTTACAGAAATCGCACACTATTCCATATGCTGAGACAGCGCTCAGTTCCAAGCTACATTTCTACGTAATGTTGGAGTCAACAGAAACACAGATTTAAGCATAAATATTCCCTTACCTTCGATGGTCTTCGTTCAGAATGTTCTGGAAGGCTTCATACTTACCCAATACATCGTTTGGTTTCAAGTCTTGCGTCTTTGTATTAGCTACTGCTAATAACATCAGCTGAAATGCACCCAAAACGTCCTCTGGTCCGGAAAAGTTGCGCATCAAAACTTCAAAATTACATATTATATGTCGACTAAACAGGTCAAACTAAGTGCAGAAGCAAGCTTTATGATGTTTTAGACACGCAAAACAAACTTCAATTCAATCGGCCATCGTCTGCCCTTCTCTTGAGTGCTGGAACAAAGGAATGGCTGGGACCAATTCGCGCCCATACGCACAGCCTATTCTCTCGTGGCACGCACTAATTTCACTCCCATAGGGTCAATTCTCGCGGGATTTGAACGATTCAAAGCTCTACTGAAAGAGGACATCTAGCGGAAGAGATAGAAAGTGTCCCCAGAATCATAACTGGTTGGGAAGGGTGGGGGCCATGACGTCAAAGTTGCTCCAACTTTCATGGCCACAAAAACTAGTTTGGAAGAATGCCTGCCCTGTGAGTTCTGCTATACTTACAGACATAATTCCAACGGTTTTAGAATCTTTAGAGTGTTTTCTATCCAATAATAATTTATTTGCATATATTAGCAATTTTTGACAGATTTTTTTTCCAGTTTACTAGGGGTACCCAATCTCTCCAAAGGGGGTGTCTGCCATATCCTTAACAGGTTTTAAGAACAAATTCTTATTTTCAATGACGGCCTAGGAACAGTAGGTTAACTGCCTGTTCAAGGGCAGAATGACAGATTTGTACCTTGTCAGCTCGGGGGTTTGAACTTGCAACCTTCAGGTTACTAGTCCAGCTCTCTAACCACTAGGCTACCCTGCCGCCCCATTTAATGAATACCGGTTTTGTTTCAATCAAAAATAATTAAAAAAACAATTGTTTTCCAGCATACAATGTTCAGCTGCGCACTCTGACGACTTTTGATGACGTGAACACACTGTCACACACAGATACACAAATGTATAGACAGATACACACAGACACACAGGTAAACACATATACGAGAGAGAGAGAGAGAGAGAGAGAGAGAGAGAGAGAGAGAGAGAGAGAGAGAGAGAGAGAGAGAGAGAGAGAGAGAGAGAGAGAGAGAGAGAGAGAGAGAGAGAGAGAGAGCGAGAGAGACCATCTGTGTTCATCTGAACTGGATGCAGTCACCATGGCAACAATGTGCTCTCAGTAGAACCCCAGATTGATGGTTACACACACATTGTGTCTGTGTAGTGTTAGTAGTAAATCTCTCCTATCAGTTCTCTGGTAAAAACATAGGGTGTTCTTGTCTAAAAGTCTATTACTCTACAAGCTTCAGTCTGTTCACCCCTGACCTGACCACACACATCTTCTCCAGTCCTACTCCTCTTCCTCTCAGTCAATGTCAGGAGCTTTATTGGCACGGGAAACATATGTTTACATTGGCAAAGTGAAGTGTCTTTCTCTTTTCTCTCTCTCTCTCTCTCTCTCTCTCTCTCTCTCTCTCTACCTCTCGCTTTCTCTCTCTCTCTTTCTCTCTCTCTCTCTCTCTCTCTCTCTCTCTCTCTCTCTTTTCTCTCTCTCTCTCTCTCTCTCTCTCTCTACCTCTCGCTTTTCTCTCTCTCTCTTTTCTCTCTCTCTCTCTCTCTCTCTCTCTCTCTCTCTCTCTCTCTCTCTCTCTCTCTTTTCTCTCTCTCTCTCTCTCTCTCTCTCTCTCTCTCTCTCTCTCTGTTCTCTCTCTCTCTCTCTTTTCTCTCTCTCTCTCTTTCTCTCTCTTTTCTCTCTCTCTCTCTCTTTCTATCTCACTCTCTCTCTCTCTCTCTCTCTCTCTCTCTCTCTCTCTCTTGCTCTCTCTTTTCTCTCTCTCTCTCTTTCTATCTCTCTCTCTCTCTCTTTTCTCTCTCTCTCTCTCTCTTTCTTTCTCTCTCTTTCTCTCTCTCTCTCTCTCTCTCTCTCTCTCTCTCTCTCTCTCATTCTCTTTTCTCTCTCTTTTTCTCTCCACCTTTCCCATTTAATTATTCTGTGTTTGTCAGCCTCTCCCCTCTGATGTCAGAATCCCCAGCAGGACTCCCCTCTGTTTTCTCATCTGTCTCTTATTATCTCTTCTTGCATCCTCACCCCATCCTCCCCCCATCCTCCCCACAATCCTCCCACAATCCTCCCCCAATCCTCCCCACAATCCTCCCCCAATCCTCCCCACAATCCTCCCCCCAATCCTCCCCCCATAATCCCCACAATCCTCCCCACAATCCTCCCCTTATCCTCCCCACAATACTCTCCCCATCCTCCCCTTATCCTTCCCCCA
Source organism: Oncorhynchus mykiss (assembly GCF_057628025.1). Lineage (NCBI taxonomy): Eukaryota > Metazoa > Chordata > Actinopteri > Salmoniformes > Salmonidae > Oncorhynchus > Oncorhynchus mykiss. Next base: position 6,141,287 of record NC_143050.1, read on the forward strand.
TCCTCCCCTTAACCTCCCCCCATCCTCCCCTTATTTCCCCCCCATCCTCCCCACAATCCTCCCCCCATCCTCCCCTTTTCCTTCCCACAATCCTCCCCCCATCCTCCCCACAATTCTCCCCCAATCCTCCCCCCATCCTCCCCTTATCCTTCCCACAATCCTCCCCCCATCCTCCCCTTATCCTTCCCTTATCCTCCCCCCATCCTCCCCACAATCCTCTGAACCCTGTGTTGATAAGCAATCCAAATCTTTTTTGGGCTACACCCCCATCCACGTGCTTGTTTGTGTGTCATCTGTGCTCCTCTGTCAAACTGTAATTGATTGTCTCTGTTCATAAGAGGTGTCACTAATCCTCTGTCTAATCATGGTTTGTAATGACTGCAATTCTGTTGCTCTGTACACACACACACACACACACACACACACACACACACACACACACACACACACACACACACACACACACACACACACACAATAATACACACACACACACATACACATTATTTAGTTTTGATGTAAGTGAGGGGTACCCCACTGCAACCCACTTAAAGAGGAAGTGAGGGGTACCCCACTGCAACCCACGTAGAGAGGAAGTGAGGGGTACCCCACTGCAACCCACGTAGAGAGGAAGTGAGGGGTACCCCACTGCAACCCACTTAAAGAGGAAGTGAGGGGTACCCCACTGCAACCCACATAAAGAGGAAGTGAGGGGTACCCCACTGCAACCCACATAAAGAGGAAGTGAGGGGTACCCCACTGCAACCCACATAAAGAGGAAGTGAGGGGTACCCCACTGCAACCCACGTAGAGAGGAAGTGAGGGGTACCCCACTGCAACCCACTTAGAGAGGAAGTGAGGGGTACCCCACTGCAACCCACGTAGAGAGGAAGTGAGGGGTACCCCACTGCAACCCACTTAAAGAGGAAGTGAGGGGTACCCCACTGCAACCCACATAAAGAGGAAGTGAGGGGTACCCCACTGCAACCCACATAAAGAGGAAGTGAGGGGTACCCCACTGCAACCCACATAAAGAGGAAGTGAGGGGTACCCCACTGCAACCCACGTAGAGAGGAAGTGAGGGGTACCCCACTGCAACCCACTTAAAGAGGAAGTGAGGGGTACCCCACTGCAACCCACTTAAAGAGGAAGTGAGGGGTACCCCACTGCAACCCACTTAAAGAGGAAGTGAGGGGTACCCCACTGCAACCCACTTAAAGAGGAAGTGAGGGATACCCCACTGCAACCCACGTAGAGAGGAAGTGAGGGGTACCCCACTGCAACCCACATAAAGAGGAAGTGAGGGGTACCCCACTGCAACCCACATAAAGAGGAAGTGAGGGGTACCCCACTGCAACCCACTTAAAGAGGAAGTGAGGGGTACCCCACTGCAACCCACATAAAGAGGAAGTGAGGGGTACCCCACTGCAACCCACATAAAGAGGAAGTGAGGGGTACCCCACTGCAACCCACGTAGAGAGGAAGTGAGGGGTACCCCACTGCAACCCACATAAAGAGGAAGTGAGGGGTACCCCACTGCAACCCACTTAAAGAGGAAGTGAGGGGTACCCCACTGCAACCCACATAAAGAGGAAGTGAGGGGTACCCCACTGCAACCCACATAAAGAGGAAGTGAGGGGTACCCCACTGCAACCCACATAAAGAGGAAGTGAGGGGTACCCCACTGCAACCCATGTAGAGAGGAAGTGAGGGGTACCCCACTGCAACCCACATAAAGAGGAAGTGAGGGGTACCCCACTGCAACCCACGTAGAGAGGAAGTGAGGGGTACCCCACTGCAATCCACGTAGAGAGGAAGTGAGGGGTACCCCACTGCAACCCACTTAAAGAGGAAGTGAGGGGTACCCCACTGCAACCCACATAAAGAGGAAGTGAGGGGTACCCCACTGCAACCCACATAAAGAGGAAGTGAGGGGTACCCCACTGCAACCCACGTAGAGAGGAAGTGAGGGGTACCCCACTGCAACCCACTTAGAGAGGAAGTGAGGGGTACCCCACTGCAACCCACTTAGAGAGGAAGTGAGGGGTACCCCACTGCAACCCACTTAGAGAGGAAGTGAGGGGTACCCCACTGCAACCCACGTAGAGAGGAAGTGAGGGGTACCCCACTGCAACCCACGTAGAGAGGAAGTGAGGGGTACCCCACTGCAACCCACATAAAGAGGAAGTGAGTGGTTCCCCCCTGCAACCCACTTAGAGAGGAAGAAAGGGAAATAATCAAAAAATATTAGGATGACAGAGAATTATCTCTCTCCCTCTCTCTTTGCCTCTCTCTCTCTCTCTCTCTCTCTCTCTGCCTCTCTGTCTCACTCTCTCCTTCACTCTCTCAATTTAATTCAATTCAAAGAGCTTGATTGGGCCAGAGGGTTGTGGGTTCGCAGACCACAATTGACAAGATATCTTCTTTATAGTAAAATCATTGCATTAATCTATCATCTGCATTTGCAGGTACAATTTCACGCAATTGTACGTCATTGCATATATTAGCGGATTCTTTAATTTAATACCACACAAATTCCTGAAATTGCAGCCGCAATTCAACGGCTAAGAGACGAGGTATGTAGCAGGGTCTACAGTCAATCACGGATTACAAAAAGAAAACCAGCCCCGTCGCGGACCAGGATGTCTTGCTCCCAGACAGACTAAACAGCGTCTTTGCTCGCTTTGAGGACAATACAGTGACACTGACACGGCCCCGCTACCAAAACCTGCGGACTCTCCTTCACTGCAGCCGACGCGAGTAAAACACACTCAACGTCAACAAAACAAAGAAGATGATCGTGGACTTCTGGAAACAGCAGAGGGAGCACTCCCCTATCCACATCGATGGGACAGTAGTGGAAAGGGTAGTCAGTTTTAAGTTCCTCGGCATACACATCACGGACAAACTGAATTGGTCCACCCACAATGACAGCGTGGTGAAGAAGGCGCAGCAGCGCCTCTTCAACCTCAAGAGGCTGAAGAAATTCAGCTTGTCACCAAAAGCACTCACAAACTTTTACAGATGCACAATCTAGAGCATCCTGTCGGGCTGTATCACCGCCTGGTACGGCAACTGCTCCGTCGACAACCTTAAGGCTCTCCAGAGGGTAGTGAGGTCTGCACAACGCATCACCGGGGGCAAACTACCTGCCCTCCAGGACATCTACACCACCCGATGTCACAGGAAGGCCATAAAGATCATCAAGGACAACAACCACCCGAGCCACTGCCTGTTCACCCCGCTATCATCCAGAAGGCGAGGTCAGTACAGGTGCATCAAAGCTGGGACTGAGAGACTGAAAAACAGCTTCTACCTCAAGGCCATCAGACTGTTAAAAACAGCTACCACTAACATTGAGTGGCTGCTGCCAACATACTGACTCAACTCCAGCCACTTTAATAATGGAATAATTGATGTAAAAATGTATCACTAGCCACTTTAAACAATGCCACTTTATATAATGTTTACATACCCTACATTACTCATCTCATATGTATATACTGTACTCGATACCATCTACTGCATCTTGCCTATGCCGTTCTGTACCATCACTCATTCATATATCTTTATGTACATATTCTTTATCCCCTTACACTTGTGTCTATAAGGTAGTAGTTGTGGAATTGTTAGGTTAGATTACTCGTTGGTTATTACTGCATTGTCGGAAGTAGAAGCACCAAGCATTTCACTACACTCGCATTAACATCTGCTAACCATGTGTATGTGACAAATTAAATTTCATTTGACTAGAATGGACAGAGTGACAGGCCCATGTGTTCATCTTATCGTATTTCTCCAAATCCAAATCAGCTGCTAACCATGTGTATGTGACAAATAACATGTGATTTGACTAGAATGGACAGAGAGACAGGCCCATGTGTTCATCTTATCGTATTTCTCCAAATCCAAATCAGTGTGTCTTGTTTGCAACGAAACTGTCCCCGTTTGCAAATAATTCAATCTGAGATGTCATTAGGAATCTGAGCATGGTACTTTCAAATGTTAAGACTACATTTCCACCCCAGACAGAGTAGGTCCTACCTTTCCACCCCAGACAGAGTAGACCTACCTTTCCACCTCAGACAGAGTAGGCCTACCTTTCCACCCCAGACAGAGTAGACCTACCTTTCCACCTCAGACAGAGTAGACCTACCTTTCCACCCCAGACAGAGTAGACCTACCTTTCCACCCCAGACAGAGTAGGCCTACCTTTCCACCTCAGACAGAGTAGGCCTACCTTTCCATCCCAGACAGAGTAGGCCTACCTTTCCACCTCAGACAGAGTAGGGCCTACCTTTCCATCCCAGACAGAGTAGGCCTACCTTTCCACCTCAGACAGAGTAGGGCCTACCTTTCCACCTCAGACAGAGTAGGCCTACCTTTCCACCCCAGACAGAGTAGACCTACCTTTCCACCCCAGACAGAGTAGGCCTACCTTTCCACCCCAGACAGAGTAGGACCTACCTTTCCACCCCAGACAGAGTAGGGTCTACATTTCCACCCCAGACAGAGTAGGACCACATTACATATCCTATAGGCTGTGGATCATGTGATTGAGACCACATTACATATCCTATAGGCTGTGGATGATGTGATTGAGACCACATTACATATCCTATAGGCTGTGGGTCATGTGATTGAGACCACATTAAAAATCCTATAGGCTGTGGGTCATGTGATTGAGACCACATTACATATCCTATAGGCTGTGGATGATGTGATTGAGACCACATTACATATCCTATAGGCTGTGGGTCATGTGATTGAGACCACATTAAAAATCCTATAGGCTGTGGGTCATGTGATTGAGACCACATTAAAAATCCTATAGGCTGTGGGTCATGTGATTGAGACCACATTACATAGCCTATAGGCTGTGGATCATGTGATTGAGACCACATTAAATAGCCTATAGGCTGTGGATCATGTGATTGAGACCACATTACATATCCTATAGGCTGTGGATCATGTGATTGAGACCACATTACATATCCTATAGGCTGTGGGTCATGTGATTGAGACCACATTAAATAGCCTATAGGCTGTGGATCATGTGATTGAGACCACATTAAATGGCCTATAGGTGCATTTGATAATACATACCGAGAGGAGATTCAAAGATGAGAGGCAGCATCGGGCACACATCAATATACATTCTGTACAAAGCATTAAGGACAACTGCTCTTTCCATTACATAGTCTGACCAGGTGAAAGCTGTGATCCCTTATTGATGTCAGCTGTTAAATCCTCTTCAGTCAGTGTATATGAAGGGGAGAAGACAGGTTAAAGAAGGATTTTAAAATCTTGAGAAAATTGAGACATGGATTGTGTGTGCCATTCAGAGGGTGAACGGGCAAGACAAAATATATTAGTGCTTTTCAAAAGGGTATGGTAGGAGATGCCATGTTACTTCAGAATGCAGAGTCTCAATTTGGTGTTTGTCCGATTTTGTGAATTATTGGTTGGTGAGCGGACCCCAGACCTCACAACCATAAATGGCAATGGGCTCTATAACTGATTCAAGTATTTTTAGCCAGATCCTAAATGGGAGGTCGGATTTTATGCCCCTTTTGGTGGCGTAGAAGGCCATTCTTGCCTTGTCTCTCAGCTCATTCACAGCTTTGAAGAAGTTACCTGTGCCGCTGATATTTAGGCCGAGATATGTATAGTTTTTTGTGCACTAGGGCAACAGTGTCTAGATGGAATTTGTATTTGTGGTCCTGGTGACTGGACCTTGTTTGGACACCATTATTTTTGGTCTTACTGAGATTTACTGTCAGGGCCCAGGTCTGGCAGAATCTGTGCAGAAGATCTAGCTGCTGTAGGCCCTCATTGGTTGGGGACAGAAGCACCAGATCATCAGCAAATTTTAGACATTTGACTTCATAGTCTCGTAGGGTGAGGCCGGATGCTGCGGACTGTTCTAGTGCCCTTGGCAATTAGTTTATATAAATGTTGAAGAGGGTGGGGCTCAAGCTGCATCCCTGTCTCACCCCCTGGCCCTGTGGAAAGAAATCGGTGGGATTTTTTTGGGCAAATTGAACCGCACCCGTGTACATGGATTTTATAATGTCGTATGTTTCCCCCCCCAAAACCACTTTCCATCAGTTTGTATAACAGACCCTCATGTCAAATTGAGTCAAAAGCTTTTTTGAAATCAACAAAGCACGAGAAGACTTTGCCTTTGTTTTGGTTTGTTTGTTTATAAATGATGGTGTGCAGGGTGAATACATGGTCTGTCGTATGGTAATTAGGTAAAAAGCCAATTTGACATTTGCTCAGTACATTGTTTTCAATGAGGAAATGTACAAGTCTGCTATCAATGATAACACAGAGGATTTTCCCAAGGTTTACTTATATCCCATGGTAGTTATTGGGGTCAAATATGTCTCCACTTTTGTGGATTGGGGTGATCAGTCGTTGGTTCCAAATATTGGGGAAGATGCCAGAGCTGACGATCGTGTTAAGGAGTTTAAGTCTGGACAATTGGAATTTGTGGCCTGTATATTTTGTCAGTTCATTTAGGTACCATCAACACCACAGGCCTTTATGGGTCAGGGGGTTTGTATTTTGTATTGTAGTTCATTACATTTAAATGGATAATGCAGTGGGTTCTGGTAGTTTTTAATAGCTGATTTTAAGATTTATATTTGATCATGTAAATATTTTTGCTGTTTATTCTTTGTTATAAAGCCAAAAAGATTGTAGAAGTGGTTTATTGTAAGGGTAATTGGCGGCAGCGAAGTCATACGCAGGAGAGCAGAACTGGGTAACAACCGGAGCAGTTTAATATAAATATATATATATATATATAAAACCACCAGCATCCAGAATAATAAAGAATGGGTACAAAACCCGTCGCGCACCAGACAACAATGTGCACAAGCACCTGCAACAAACAATACCACACAAAGACATGAGGGGGAACAGAGGGTTAAATACACAACACGTAATGAGGGAATGAAAACCAGGTGTGTAGGAAAACAAGACAAAACAAATGGAAAATTAAAAAATATATTGGCGATGGCTAGAAGACCGGTGACGTTGACCGCCGAACACCGCCCGAACAAGGAGAGGATCCGACTTCGGGAGAAGTCGTGACATTTATCCATCTCCCTTTTCCAGTGGTGTAAAGTACTTTTATAGTACTTTGAAGTATTTTTACTTCGTCGTTTTTTGGGGTACCTGTAGTTTACTATTTCTATTTTTGACAACTTTTACTTTTAATTCAATACAGTCCTAAACTAAATAATGTACTTTTTACTCCATGCATTTTCACTGACACCCAAAAGTACTTGTTACGTTTTTTATGCTTAGCAGGACAGGAAAATGGTCCTATTCACACACTTATCAAGAGAACAACCCTGGTCATCCCTACTGCCTCTGTTCTGACAGAGTCACTAAACACAAATGCTTCGTTTGTAAATTATGTCTCAGTGTTGGAGTGTGCCCCTGGCTATCCGTAAATTAAAAATAAAAACAAGAAAATGATTTTCTTAATATAAGGAATTTCAAAAGATTTTCAACTTTTACTTTAATTAATTTATGATACTTAAGTTTTAGACTTTTACTTAAGGAGTATTTTACTGAGTTACTCACTTTTTACTTTAGTTATTTTCTATTGAAGTCTCTTTTGCTTTTACTCAAGTATGACAATTGTGTCCTTTTTCCACCTCTGCTGTTTTGGATACGTCTTTGTGTTGTTTGTTGTTGTTGTTGTGTTCCAATTTTCCCAGAAGTGCTTTGATTCTATCGATGCTATCTGGGCCCAAAAAAGGGTTCTTCGGCTCTGACGTGCTGTTCCTTCTTCTTCCGTAGTGTATTTCTGTATTGTTTTAGTGATTCACCATAGTGAAGGCTCAGGTTTTCTGGGTCTCTATGTTTTTGGTTGGACAGGTTTCTTAATTTCTTTCTTAGGTTTTAGCATTTTTCATCAAACCATTTGTCATTGTTGTTCATTTTCTTAGGTTGTCTGCTTGACATTTTTAGAAAAAATGGAAAAAAAACATTTTCTTATGTTGTCCGCTCAACATTTTTTATATTTGATAGAGAAGCTGAAAGGTCAAATAAATTGTTTAGGTTTTCTACTGCTGAGTTTACACCTTCACTATTACAGTGAAACGTTTTGTCCAGGAAGTTGTCTAAAAGGGATTGAATTAGTTGTTGGCTAATCATTTTTTGGGTAGGTTTCTACATGTTTTAATATTGTGGAGTTCCTTTGGATTTGATGCCTCAAGATTGAGTATTGCTCTCTTCAAGTAGACTATGATTTTGCTGGATTCTGATAGAGGAGTCAGTAGGCTGACTGTGAACGCTCTGAGAGACTCTGGGTTTAGGTTGGTGATAAAGTAGTCTACAGTACTGCTGCCAAGGGATGAGCTGTAGGTGTACCAACCGTAGGAGTCCCCTCAAAGCCTACCATTGACAATGTACAGACCCAGCATGCAACAATTAGTCACCTAATTTTGGTTGTTTTGTAGCGTCTAGGGGGGAATATTGGTGAGGGAATGTTGTCACCTACAGGTAGGTGTGCGACCCCATGTGCTGAGAGGTTCAGGTTCCTGTCCAGTTCTGGCATTTAGGTCTCCTCAGACTAGTACATGTCCCCGAGTCTGGAAGTGGTTGATCTCCCTCTCTCTCTCTCTCCTTCTCTGTCTCTCTCTCTCTCTCTCTCTGCCTCCCTTTCTCTCTCTCTCTCTCTCTCTCTCTCTCTGCCTAGACCCCCGCTCTCTCTCTCTTGCTCTCTCGTTCTGTCTCTCTCTCTTTCTCTCTCTGCCTCCTTCTCTCTATATCGCTCTGCTGCTATTTCTCCTCTCTCATATCATTGGATAATCTTGCCCCTTCCCACTTTCAGCTCAGCGAATGAGCTTGCACAATCTCTCTCTCTCTCTCTCTCTGCCTCCTTCTCTCTATATCGCTCTGCTGCTATTTCTCCTCTCTCATATCATTGGATAATCTTGCCCCTTCCCACTTTCAGCTCAGCGAATGAGCTTGCACAATCTCTCTCTCTCTCTCTCTGCCTCCTTCTCTCTATATCGCTCTGCTGCTATTTCTCCTCTCTCATATCATTGGATAATCTTGCCCCTTCCCACTTTCAGCTCAGCGAATGAGCTTGCACAATCTCTCTGTCTCTCTTTTTTTTGTACACATACATGCCCTCAATCCAGATCACGATCTCACACACCCTAGTGCTGCCTCCCTGACAGTATGACTTCTCTCTCTCTCCTTCCTTCTTTCTTACATTCTCTCTATATTTATTCTGTACGTGTGATTTCTCCTCTGTCTCTGTGTGCGATGTTGGCTGGTTCTCTGTATGGATATCTCCCCTCGTGGGGGAAAACACTGATTCCACGCTGAACAGCTCTCTTCTTCTCTTCATCTCTAGTTCTCTCACGTGAGTACCTTGTCCTCTCTGCCATATCCGTCGTTGTGTGTGTGTTCTCTGTCTTTCACGAGTACCTTCTCTGTCCTATCTGTCTCTCTCGCCCCGTCTCTCAAGTGAGTAGCTCCTCCTTCTCTGTCCTTTCTGTTGTTGAGTCTCCTCCCAACGTCTCTCTAGAGAGAGGAGAGGAGAGTAGGGGGCTAGAGAGAGGAGAGGGCTAGAGAGAGGAGAGGAGAGGAGAGGGCTAGAGAGAGGAGAGGTGAGGGCTAGAGAGAGGAGAGGAGAGGTGAGGTGAGGAGGGGGCTAGAGAGAGGAGAGGAAAATAGGGGGCTGGAAAGAACAGAGGAGAGGTGAGGAGGGGGCTAGAGAGAGGAGAGGTGAGTAGGGGGCTAGAGTGAGGAGAGGGCCAGGGAGAGGAGTGGAGAGGACAGGAGAGGTGAAGAGGGGGCTAGAGAGAGGAGAGGAGGGGGCTAGAGAGATGAGAGGATAGGTGAGGAGGGGGCTAGAGAGAAGAGAGGAGAGTAGGGGGCTAGAGAGAGGATAGGATAGGATAGAATAGGAGAGGAGAGGAGAGGAGAGGAGAGGGCTAGAGTGAAGAGTGGAGAGGTGAGGAGGGGCCTAGAGAGAGGAAAGGAGAGGAGGGAGCTAGAGGGAGGAGAGTGATAGAGGGGAGGGATAGAGGGAGGAGAGGGACAGAGGAGAGGGATAGAGAGATGAGAGGGGAGGGATAGAGATAGGAGAGGGATAGAGGACATGCTGAGAGCCTATACGATCAACTGTAGATAACCAGTAGGGAGATTGGTGATGATCATGCTCAATAGTAGACAGAAACAGGGAAGGCTGGTGATGATAGTGACGTGTGTGTGTTGCACATATAACATAGTTAAAGCAGAGCATGTCTTCTCTAAGAGAACTGGTGGAACTAGTGACATCATGAAGTTGGCAGGACACGAGAAAGGAGCGGGAGAGGGCCCTGGCTCCTCCTCTCTCTGACGCTACCGAGGTAACACAGAGCGCAATAGACAGTGTCACATGTTCTGGATGTAGATCTAGGACGACATAGACTAGATCAGCCCATGTGTCTAATCTAACGATGCTGTGATGCTGCTCCAGGGCCTTTATTGTCACGTTGAAGTCCTATTCACTGGAGCAAACACTACACGCTTAGACTACACGCTTAGACTACACGCTTAGACTCACACGCTTAGACTACACGCTTAGACTACACGCTTAGACTACACGCTTAGACTCACACACTTAGACTACACGCTTAGACTCACATGCTTAGACTCACACGCTTAGACTACACGATTAGACTACACGCTTAGACTACACGCTTAGACTACACTCTTAGATGCACACTCTTAGATGCACACGCTTAGACTCACACGCTTAGACTACACGCTTAGACTACACTCTTAGATGCACACGCTTAGATTACACTCTTAGATGCACACGCTTAGACTACACACTTAGACTCACACGCTTAGACTACACTCTTAGACTCACACGCTTAGACTACACTCTTAGATGCACACGCTTAGACTACACACTTAGACTCACACACTTAGACTCACACGCTTAGACTCACACGCTTAGACTCACACGCTTAGACTACACTCTTAGACTCACACGCTTAGACTACACTCTTAGATGCACACGCTTAGACTACACATTTAGACTACACGCTTATACTCACACACAAACACACTCACAAACACACACATACACACTCAAGCAATTCCCTTCACTTCTGCGTGCAAATACGCGTTGGTGCACAAACTCACACAGAAACTGTCATCAAAATAATAGGATAAATGATATCAGCTGATATACGAAGGGCTATATAAATACATTTGATTTGATTTGATCTGCCGGCCCTCCTCCCTCACGGCTGGCGGGGACAGGGACTATACGCTCCTAAATTATCCTGCCTGTCCTCCTCCCTCACGGCTGGTGGGGACAGGGACTATACTCTCCTAAATTATCCTGCCGGTCCTCCTCCCTCACGGCTGGTGGGGACAGGGACTATATTCTCCTAAATGATCCTGCCGGTCCTCCTCCCTCATGGCTGGCGGGGATAGGGACTATATTCTCCTAAATGATACTGCCGGTCCTCCTCCCTCATGGGTGGTGGGGACAGGGACTATATTCTCCTAAATGATCCTGCCGGTTCTCCTCCCTCACGGCTGGCTGGGATAGGGACTATATTCTCCTAAATTATCCTGCCTGTCCTCCTCCCTCACGGCTGGCGGGGACAGGGACTATATTCTCCTAAATTATCCTGCCAGTCCCCCTCCCTCATGGCTGGTGGGGACAGGGACTATATTCTCCTAAATTATCCTGCCAGTCCTCCTCCCTCATGGCTGGCGGGGACAGGGACTAAATTCTCCTAAATTATCCTGCCGGTCCTCCTCCCTCACAGGTGGTGGGGTCAGGGACTATACTCTCTTAAATGATCCTGCCAGTCCTCCTCCCTCACGGGTGGCGGGGACAGGGACTATACTTCCCTGTTTCTCATAAAGTGGCTATCATCGTATAAACTATCATCTGTTGATAAAATAACAAAACCATCCCCGCCTCTGTTTTGATAAAAAGCTGGAGGGGAAAGGGGGCTGGAGAAACGTAACCACTGTCACATTCATAGACGGATGTATGGATCCTAATCATCCCATCACATGACCATGTGACCACGTGTAAAGTGTTTGTTTTTACATTTTCTTTGTTTATGTAAACTTTCTTTACAAAAACATTGGGTTCTGATGGGTTACGGCAGTTTAACGAAGCTCTTGAACTTATTTAGGCAAGAATCGATGGGTACATATTATTCATTTAAAATGGAAAAGAAATGCCAGAGTCCGTTTGGGATATTACAAACAACAATGCTGCAAAAAAAAAAAAACAACACAGTTATTTCTCCTGTGACATCATCGGACCAGCACTGTCACGCCCTGACCATAGTTTACTTTGTATTTTCTATGTTTTGATTGGTCAGGGTGTGATCTGAGTGGGCATTCTATGTTACATGTCTAGTTTGTCTAGTTCTATGTTCGGCCTGATATGGTTCTCAATCAGAGGCAGGTGTTTGTCATTGTCTCTGATTGGGAACCATATTTAGGTAGCCTGGGTTTCACTGTGTGTTTGTGGGTGATTGTTCCTGTCTATGTGTTTTCACCAGATAGGCTGTTTAGGTTTCCGTTACGTTTATTGTTTTTGTAGTGTTTGTGTTTAGTGTGTTTTTCATTAAACATGAATCGCAATCGACACGCTGCATTTTGGTCCGACTCTCCTTCTCACGAAGAAAACCGTTACAGAATCACCCACCACCAACGGACCAAGCAGCGTGTCAACAGGCAGGAGCAGCGCGAGGAGACGCGCAATAAGGACTTCTGGACATGGGAGGAAATCCTCGACGGGAGAGGACCCTGGGCTAAACCAGGGGAGTGTAGCCGCCCAAAGGTGCAGCAGGAGAAGAAGCAGCAGGAGCAGCTGCAGTGGGAGAGGCTGCACCACCTGGAGAAATGGACATGGGAGGAAGAACTGGACGGTAAAGGACCCTGGGCTCAGCCTGGAGAATATCGCCGCCCCAAGGAGGAACTGGAGGCGGCGAAAGCTGAGAGGCGCAGATATGAGGAGGCAGCACGACGTAGCGGATGGAAGCCTGAGAGGCAGCCCCAAAAATTTCTTGGGGGGGGGCTAACAGGGAGTATGGCTACGCCAGGTAGGAGACCTGGGCAGACTCCCTGTGCTTACCGGGGGGCTAGAGAGACCGGACAGGCACCGTGTTATGCAGTGGTGCGCACGGTGTCTCCAGTGCGGGTGCATAGCCCGGTGCGGTATATTCCAGCTCCGCGTGTCTGCCGGGCTAGATTGAGCGTCGAGCCTAATGCCATGAAGCCGGCTCTACGCAGCTGGTCCCCAGTGCGTCTCCTTGGGCCGGTTTACATGGCACCAGCCTTGCGCTCGGTGTCTCCGGTTCGCCTGCATAGTCCAGTGCGGGCTATTCCACCTCGCCGCACTGGCAGGGCGACCGTGAGCATTCAACCAGGTAAGGTTGGGCAGGCTCGGTGCTCAAGAGCTCCAGTGCGCCTGCACGGTCCGGTTTTTCCAGTACCACCTCCACACCCCAGCCCTCCGGTAGCAGCTCCCCGCACCAGGCTTCCTGTGCGTGTCCTCGGCCCAGTACCACCAGTGCCAGCACCACGCATCAGGCCTACAGTGCGCCTCGCCTGTCCAGCGCTGTCAGAGCCTCCCTTCTCTTCAGCGCTGTCGGAGTCTCCTGCCTGTTTAGCGCTGTTAGAGCCTGCCTTCTCTACAGCGCTGCCGGAGTCTCCCGCCTGTTCAGAACTGCCAGTTAGCATAGAGCTGCCAGTTAGCATAGAGCTGCCAGTTAGCATAGAGCTGCCAGTTAGCATAGAGCTGCCAGTTAGCATAGAGCTGCCAGTTAGCATAGAGCTGCCAGTTAGCAAGGAGCTGCCAGTCTGCAAGGAGCTGCCAGTCTGCAAGGAGCTGCCAGTCTGCAAGGAGCCGCCAGAGCTGCCAGTCTGCAGGATGCCGCCAAAGCTGCCAGTCTGCAAGGAGCCGCCAGAGCTGCCAGTCTGCAAGGAGCCGCCAGAGCTGCCAGTCAGCATGGAGCAGCCAGGGCCGCCAGTCAGCATGGAGCAGCCAGGGCCGCCAGTCAGCATGGAGCAGCCAGGGCCGCCAGTCAGCATGGAGCAGCCAGGGCCGCCAGTCAGCATGGAGCAGCCAGTCAGCATGGAGCAGCCAGTCAGCATGGAGCAGCCAGAGCAGCCAGTCAGCATGGAGCGGCCAGAGCTGCCAGTCAGCATGGAGCAGCCAGTCAGCATGGAGCAGCCAGAGCTGCCAGTCAGCATGGAGCAGCCAGAGCAGCCAGTCTGTGTCGACCAGACTCTTCCAGATCTGCCAGTCGTCCAGACTCTTCCAGATCTGCCAGTCGTCCAGACTCTTCCAGATCTGCCAGTCGTCCAGACTCTTCCAGATCTGCCAGTCGTCCAGACTCTTCCAGATCTGCCAGTCGTCCAGACTCTTCCAGATCTGCCAGTCGACCAGACTCTTCCAGATCTGCCAGTCGACCAGACTTTTCCAGATCTGCCAGTCGACCAGACTCTTCCAGATCTGCCAGTCGACCAGACTCTTCCAGATCTGCCAGTCGACCAGACTCTTCCAGATCTGCCAGTCGACCAGACTCTTCCAGATCTGCCAGTCGACCAGACTCTTCCAGATCTGCCAGTCGTCCAGACTCTCCCAGATCTGCCAGTCGTCCAGATTCTCCCAGATCTGCCAGTCGTCCAGATTCTCCCAGATCTGCCAGTCGTCCAGATTCTCCCAGATCTGCCAGTCGTCCAGATTCTCCCAGATCTGCCAGTCGTCCAGATTCTCCCAGATCTGCCAGTCGTCCAGATTCTCCCAGATCTGCCAGTCGTCCAGATTCTTCCAGATCTGCCAGTCGTCCAGATTCTCCCAGATCCGCCAGTCAGCCAGGATCTTCCAGAACCGCCAGCCAGCCAGGATCTGCCGGATCTAACCACCTGCCTGAGCTTCTTCTCAGTGCTGAGCTTCTTCTCAGTGCTGAGCTTCCTCTCAGGGCTGAGCTACCCATCTGTCCCGAGTTACCTCTGTCCCGAGCTGTCCCTCTGTCCCATGTTATCATTGTGGTGGGTAACCTATTTAGGGACGTTTAGGAGGGGGATTAAAACTGTCATGGAGTGGGGTCCACGTCCAGCGCCAGAGCCGCCACCGCGGACAGATGCCCACCCAGACCCTCCCCTATAGGTTCAGGTTTTGCGGCCGGAGTCCGCACCTTGGGGGGGGGGGTACTGTCACGCCCTGACCATAGTTTACTTTGTATTTTCTATGTTTTGATTGGTCAGGGTGTGATCTGAGTGGGCATTCTATGTTACATGTCTAGTTTGTCTAGTTCTATGTTCGGCCTGATATGGTTCTCAATCAGAGGCAGGTGTTTGTCATTGTCTCTGATTGGGAACCATATTTAGGTAGCCTGGGTTTCACTGTGTGTTTGTGGGTGATTGTTCCTGTCTGTGTTTTCACCAGATAGGCTGTTTAGGTTTCCGTTACGTTTATTGTTTTTGTAGTGTTTGTGTTTAGTGTGTTTTTCATTAAACATGAATCGCAATCGACACGCTGCATTTTGGTCCGACTCTCCTTCTCACGAAGAAAACCGTTACAAGCACATGCTGTTACCGTGGTGACCGACGCTCCTCAGCTCCAACAACAATTTTTATTTAACCTTTATTTAACTAGGCAAGTCAGTTAATAAGAACAAATTCTTATTTTCAATGACGGTCTAGGAACTGCCTGTTCAGGGGTAGAACGACAGATTAGTACCATGCCAGCTCAGGGGATTTGAACTTGCAACCTTTTGGTTACTAGTCCAACGCTCTAACCACTAGGCTACCCTGCCGCCTCTACACTCTAACCACTAGGCTACCCTGCCGCCCCGATGACAACGGTGGTGAGGATGGCCAGTGGCGCTGATTTCCCACTACTGTGGATTCCGTCTTTCAAGTAAACGTTTTAAACTTCTTCAACAAAAAATCATTTTTTTTTAAACAGCTGAAGCAAGTCACACAATTTTTCTTCATTAAAAAAATGTACCATATTCCAGAGATACACAGAACCAGAATGTCAAGGACAGACAGAGAAGTTTGTTTGATGCTCGTTAGTACATATGCCTACATGTGAGGAAGAGTGTGCAGTTAATGTGACACATTCCTCGTAACATTAGCTGACATTTTTTTTTTAAAGCTTTTTATTTAACTAGGCAAGTCAGCTAAGAATAAATTATTATTTCCAATGACAGCCTACCGGGGAACAGTGGGTTAACTGCCTCGTTCAGGGACAGAAAGAGAGAGTTTTACCTTGTCAGCTCAGGGATTCGATCGAGCAACCTTTCGGTTCCAACGCTCTAACCACTAGGCTACCTGTCTTTAACCACTAGGCTACCTACCTCTAACCACTAGGCTACCTACCTCTAACCACTAGGCTACCTACCTCTAACCACTAGGCTACCTACCTCTAACCACTAGGCTACCTACCTCTAACCACTAGGCTACCTACCTCTAACCACTAGGCTACCTGTCTCTAACCACTAGGCTACCTGTCTCTAACCACTAGGCTACCTGTCTCTAACCACTAGGCTGCCTGTCTCTAACCACTAGGCTGCCTGTCTCTAACCACTAGGCTACCTGTCTCTAACCACTAGGCTACCTGTCTCTAACCACTAGGCTACCTGTCTCTTTAACTTTAACTTTAACCACTAGGCTACCTGCCTCTAACCACTAGGCTACCTGCCTCTAACCACTAGGCTACCTGTCTCTAACCACTAGGCTACCTGCCCCCCCACGGTTGATGTGTTGAGTGCATTAAAATGATATAGAATATACTGTACCAGTCTAAAGTTTGGACACACCTACTCATTTAAGGGTTTTTCTTTATTTTTTACTATTTTATACATTGTTGAATAATAGTGAAGACATCAACACTATGAAATAACACATATGGAATCATGTAGTAACCAAAAAAGTGTTCAGAGAAAACTGTGTGAGTCAGGCCTTCATAGTCAAATTGCTGCAACGAAACCACTACTAAAGAACACCAATACTAAGAAGAGACTTGCTTGGGCCAAGAAACACAAGCAATGGACATTAGACCTGTGGAAATCTGTCCTTTTGTCTGATGAGTCCAAATTTGAGATTTTTGGTTCCAGCCGCCATGTCTTTGTGAGACGCAGAGTAGGTGAATGGATGATCTCCGCATGTGTGGTTCCCACCGTGAAGCATGGAGGTGGAGGTGTTGGTGTAGGGTTGCTTTGCTGGTGGGAAAAATGGAGAACTTAAGTATGATCCCCCAATTAGAGACAACGATAATCAGCTGCCTCTAATTGGGAACCATACCAAGCACACCAACATAGAAATAGGAAAACTAGAACCCTGACCTACAACACCATAGAGAACCAAGGGCTCTCTATTGTCAGGGCGTGTTTAACACTTTTTTTGGTTACTACATGATTCCATATGTGTTATTTCATAGTTTTGATGTCTTCACTATTATTTTACGATGTATAAAATAGTAAAAATATAGAAAAACACTTGAATGAATAGGTGTGTCCAAACATTTGACTGGTACTGTATGTCTATGTGATATCTGTATTATAAAGTTTTATTTATCATTATATTCATCATTACTTTGTCATTATGCTAGGTAGTTTTGTGTCACCCTGAGGACATTGTTATAACTTCTTATGTACTTTGAAAATGTCTTACGTAGATTCTCCACGGGATTCAGAGTTCTAATCTATTTTGGGAACTTTAACTTGAGCGGATGATTAGTGGGGAAAATTAACTGAAGTGATTTCTGCTCTGTGTGTCCATTCCTGTCCTCTCATCACGAGTTACAGATTAATTTACTGTTGAGAGATCAGAGAGAGTGAGAAAGAGAGAGAGGGAGAGGGAGAAAGAGAGATAGAGAGAGGGGAGATGGAGAGAGAGTTGAGAGGGAGGGGGGAGGGAGGAGAGGAGAGAGAAAGTGAGGTCAAAAGAGAGAGGGAGGGAGATAGATAGAAAGAGAAAGAGGGAGGGAAATGGAGGGAGAGGGAGGTAGAAAGAGAGAGAAGGAGGGAAGTAAAGAGTTGAGAGGCTGAGGAGAGGAGAGGAGAAAGATAGGGAGGTAGAAAGAGAGAGAGAGAGAGGGTGGGGGGAAGAGAGAGTGAGATGGAGCTAGAGGGAAAGAGATAGAGATGGAGATAGAGATGGGGAAAGAGAGAGAGGGAGGGAGCTCGAGGGAAAGAGATAGAGATGGAGATAGAGATAGGGAAAGAGAGAGTGAGAGGGAGCTAGAGGGAAAGAGATAGAGATGGAGATAGAGATAGGGAAAGAGAGAGTGAGAGGGAGCTAGAGGGAAAGAGATAGAGATGGAGATAGAGATGGGGAAAGAGAGAGAGGGAAAGAGGGTGGGGGGAAGAGAGAGTGAGAGGGAGCTAGAGGGAAAGAGATAGAGATGGAGATAGAGATAGGGAAAGAGAGAGAGGGAGGGAGCTAGAGGGAAAGAGATAGAGATGGAGATAGAGATAGGGAAAGAGAGAGAGGGAGGGAGCTAGAGGGAAAGAGATAGAGATGGAGATAGAGATGGGGAAAGAGAGAGAGGGAGGGAGCTAGAGATAGGGAAAGAGAGAGAGGGAGGGAGCTAGAGATAGGGAAAGAGAGAGAGGGAGGGAGCTAGAGATAGGGAAGGGGAGGGACAAATAGCAAGTGAGAGAGACAATAAAAAGAGAAAATATGAGAAAGAACAAAAAAGAGAAGGGAGAGAGAGAAAACACCAAAGACAGTCCTTAACTGATTCTGTGTGTATTGGACAGTAGTTCCTGGTCTATCTTGGTTGGTGTAGCCTATCAGACCAAAGACAGTCCTTAACTGATTCTGTGTGTATTGGACAGTAGTTCCTGGTTGGTGTAGCCTATCAGACCAAAGACAGTCATTAACTGATTCTGTGTGTATTGGACAGTAGTTCCTGGTTGGTGTAGCCTATCAGACCATGGACAGTCATTAACTGATTCTGTGTGTATTGGACAGTAGTTCCTGGTTGGTGTAGCCTATCAGACCAAAGACAGTCATTAACTGATTCTGTGTGTATTGGACAGTAGTTCCTGGTTGGTGTAGCCTATCAGACCAAAGACAGTCCTTAACTGATTCTGTGTGTATTGGACAGTAGTTCCTGGTTGGTGTAGCCTATCAGACCAAAGACAGTCCTTAACTGATTCTGTGTGTATTGGACAGTAGTTCCTGGTCTATCCTGGTTGGTGTAGCCTATCAGACCATGGACAGTCATTAACTGATTCTGTGTGTATTGGACAGTAGTTCCTGGTTGGTGTAGCCTATCAGACCAAAGACAGTCCTTAACTGATTCTGTGTGTATTGGACAGTAGTTCCTGGTCTATCCTGGTTGGTGTAGCCTATCAGACCAAAGACAGTCCTTAACTGATTCTGTGTGTATTGGACAGTAGTTCCTGGTTGGTGTAGCCTATCAGACCAAAGACAGTCCTTAACTGATTCTGTGTGTATTGGACAGTAGTTCCTGGTTGGTGTAGCCTATCAGACCAAAGACAGTCATTAACTGATTCTGTGTGTATTGGACAGTAGTTCCTGGTTGGTGTAGCCTATCAGACCAAAGACAGTCCTTAACTGATTCTGTGTGTATTGGACAGTAGTTCCTGGTCTATCTTGGTTGGTGTAGCCTATCAGACCAAAGACAGTCCTTAACTGATTCTGTGTGTATTGGACAGTAGTTCCTGGTTGGTGTAGCCTATCAGACCAAAGACAGTCATTAACTGATTCTGTGTGTATTGGACAGTAGT
Organism: Oncorhynchus mykiss; assembly: GCF_057628025.1. Taxonomy (NCBI): domain Eukaryota; kingdom Metazoa; phylum Chordata; class Actinopteri; order Salmoniformes; family Salmonidae; genus Oncorhynchus; species Oncorhynchus mykiss. The sequence continues at coordinate 6,161,062 of NC_143050.1, forward strand.
TCCTGGTTGGTGTAGCCTATCAGACCAAAGACAGTCCTTAACTGATTCTGTGTGTATTGGACAGTAGTTCCTGGTTGGTGTAGCCTATCAGACCAAAGACAGTCCTTAACTGATTCTGTGTGTATTGGACAGTAGTTCCTGGTTGGTGTAGCCTATCAGACCAAAGACAGTCATTAACTGATTCTGTGTGTATTGGACAGTAGTTCCTGGTTGGTGTAGCCTATCAGACCAAAGACAGTCCTTAACTGATTCTGTGTGTATTGGACAGTAGTTCCTGGTCTATCCTGGTTGGTGTAGCCTATCAGACCAAAGACAGTCCTTAACTGATTCTGTGTGTATTGGACAGTAGTTCCTGGTTGGTGTAGCCTATCAGACCAAAGACAGTCATTAACTGATTCTGTGTGTATTGGACAGTAGTTCCTGGTCTATCCTGGTTGGTGTAGCCTATCAGACCAAAGACAGTCCTTAACTGATTCTGTGTGTATTGGACAGTAGTTCCTGGTTGGTGTAGCCTATCAGACCAAAGACAGTCCTTAACTGATTCTGTGTGTATTGGACAGTAGTTCCTGGTTGGTGTAGCCTATCAGACCAAAGACAGTCATTAACTGATTCTGTGTGTATTGGACAGTAGTTCCTGGTTGGTGTAGCCTATCAGACCAAAGACAGTCATTAACTGATTCTGTGTGTATTGGACAGTAGTTCCTGGTTGGTGTAGCCTATCAGACCAAAGACAGTCCTTAACTGATTCTGTGTGTATTGGACAGTAGTTCCTGGTCTATCCTGGTTGGTGTAGCCTATCAGACCAAAGACAGTCCTTAACTGATTCTGTGTGTATTGGACAGTAGTTCCTGGTTGGTGTAGCCTATTAGACCAAAGACAGTCCTTAACTGATTCTGTGTGTATTGGACAGTAGTTCCTGGTCTATCCTGGTTGGTGTAGCCTATCAGACCAAAGACAGTCCTTAACTGATTCTGTGTGTATTGGACAGTAGTTCCTGGTCTATCCTGGTTGGTGTAGCCTATCAGACCAAAGACAGTCCTTAACTGATTCTGTGTGTATTGGACAGTAGTTCCTGGTTGGTGTAGCCTATCAGACCAAAGACAGTCCTTAACTGATTCTGTGTGTATTGGACAGTAGTTCCTGGTTGGTGTAGCCTATCAGACCAAAGACAGTCCTTAACTGATTCTGTGTGTATTGGACAGTAGTTCCTGGTTGGTGTAGCCTATCAGACCAAAGACAGTCCTTAACTGATTCTGTGTGTATTGGACAGTAGTTCCTGGTTGGTGTAGCCTATCAGACCAAAGACAGTCCTTAACTGATTCTGTGTGTATTGGACAGTAGTTCCTGGTTGGTGTAGCCTATCAGATCAAAGACAGTCATTAACTGATTCTGTGTGTATTGGACAGTAGTTCCTGGTTGGTGTAGCCTATCAGACCAAAGACAGTCATTAACTGATTCTGTGTGTATTGGACAGTAGTTCCTGGTTGGTGTAGCCTATCAGACCAAAGACAGTCATTAACTGATTCTGTGTGTATTGGACAGTAGTTCCTGGTTGGTGTAGCCTATCAGACCAAAGACAGTCATTAACTGATTCTGTGTGTATTGGACAGTAGTTCCTGGTTGGTGTAGCCTATCAGACCAAAGACAGTCCTTAACTGATTCTGTGTGTATTGGACAGTAGTTCCTGGTCTATCCTGGTTGGTGTAGCCTATCAGACCAAAGACAGTCCTTAACTGATTCGGTGTGTATTGGAAAGTAGTTCCTGGTTGGTGTAGCCTATCAGACCAAAGACAGTCATTAACTGATTCTGTGTGTATTGGACAGTAGTTCCTGGTTGGTGTAGCCTATCAGACCAAAGACAGTCCTTAACTGATTCTGTGTGTATTGGACAGTAGTTCCTGGTTGGTGTAGCCTATCAGACCAAAGACAGTCCTTAACTGATTCTGTGTGTATTGGACAGTAGTTCCTGGTCTATCCTGGTTGGTGTAGCCTATCAGACCATGGACAGTCATTAACTGATTCTGTGTGTATTGGACAGTAGTTCCTGGTTGGTGTAGCCTATCAGACCAAAGACAGTCCTTAACTGATTCTGTGTGTATTGGACAGTAGTTCCTGGTCTATCCTGGTTGGTGTAGCCTATCAGACCAAAGACAGTCCTTAACTGATTCTGTGTGTATTGGACAGTAGTTCCTGGTTGGTGTAGCCTATCAGACCAAAGACAGTCATTAACTGATTCTGTGTGTATTGGACAGTAGTTCCTGGTTGGTGTAGCCTATCAGACCAAAGACAGTCATTAACTGATTCTGTGTGTATTGGACAGTAGTTCCTGGTTGGTGTAGCCTATCAGACCAAAGACAGTCCTTAACTGATTCTGTGTGTATTGGACAGTAGTTCCTGGTCTATCTTGGTTGGTGTAGCCTATCAGACCAAAGACAGTCCTTAACTGATTCTGTGTGTATTGGACAGTAGTTCCTGGTTGGTGTAGCCTATCAGACCAAAGACAGTCATTAACTGATTCTGTGTGTATTGGACAGTAGTTCCTGGTTGGTGTAGCCTATCAGACCAAAGACAGTCCTTAACTGATTCTGTGTGTATTGGACAGTAGTTCCTGGTTGGTGTAGCCTATCAGACCAAAGACAGTCCTTAACTGATTCTGTGTGTATTGGACAGTAGTTCCTGGTTGGTGTAGCCTATCAGACCAAAGACAGTCCTTAACTGATTCTGTGTGTATTGGACAGTAGTTCCTGGTTGGTGTAGCCTATCAGACCAAAGACAGTCCTTAACTGATTCTGTGTGTATTGGACAGTAGTTCCTGGTCTATCCTGGTTGGTGTAGCCTATCAGACCAAAGACAGTCCTTAACTGATTCTGTGTGTATTGGACAGTAGTTCCTGGTTGGTGTAGCCTATCAGACCAAAGACAGTCATTAACTGATTCTGTGTGTATTGGACAGTAGTTCCTGGTCTATCCTGGTTGGTGTAGCCTATCAGACCAAAGACAGTCCTTAACTGATTCTGTGTGTATTGGACAGTAGTTCCTGGTTGGTGTAGCCTATCAGACCAAAGACAGTCCTTAACTGATTCTGTGTGTATTGGACAGTAGTTCCTGGTTGGTGTAGCCTATCAGACCAAAGACAGTCATTAACTGATTCTGTGTGTATTGGACAGTAGTTCCTGGTTGGTGTAGCCTATCAGACCAAAGACAGTCATTAACTGATTCTGTGTGTATTGGACAGTAGTTCCTGGTTGGTGTAGCCTATCAGACCAAAGACAGTCCTTAACTGATTCTGTGTGTATTGGACAGTAGTTCCTGGTCTATCCTGGTTGGTGTAGCCTATCAGACCAAAGACAGTCCTTAACTGATTCTGTGTGTATTGGACAGTAGTTCCTGGTTGGTGTAGCCTATTAGACCAAAGACAGTCCTTAACTGATTCTGTGTGTATTGGACAGTAGTTCCTGGTCTATCCTGGTTGGTGTAGCCTATCAGACCAAAGACAGTCCTTAACTGATTCTGTGTGTATTGGACAGTAGTTCCTGGTCTATCCTGGTTGGTGTAGCCTATCAGACCAAAGACAGTCCTTAACTGATTCTGTGTGTATTGGACAGTAGTTCCTGGTTGGTGTAGCCTATCAGACCAAAGACAGTCCTTAACTGATTCTGTGTGTATTGGACAGTAGTTCCTGGTTGGTGTAGCCTATCAGACCAAAGACAGTCCTTAACTGATTCTGTGTGTATTGGACAGTAGTTCCTGGTTGGTGTAGCCTATCAGACCAAAGACAGTCCTTAACTGATTCTGTGTGTATTGGACAGTAGTTCCTGGTTGGTGTAGCCTATCAGACCAAAGACAGTCCTTAACTGATTCTGTGTGTATTGGACAGTAGTTCCTGGTTGGTGTAGCCTATCAGACCAAAGACAGTCATTAACTGATTCTGTGTGTATTGGACAGTAGTTCCTGGTTGGTGTAGCCTATCAGACCAAAGACAGTCATTAACTGATTCTGTGTGTATTGGACAGTAGTTCCTGGTTGGTGTAGCCTATCAGACCAAAGACAGTCATTAACTGATTCTGTGTGTATTGGACAGTAGTTCCTGGTTGGTGTAGCCTATCAGACCAAAGACAGTCATTAACTGATTCTGTGTGTATTGGACAGTAGTTCCTGGTTGGTGTAGCCTATCAGACCAAAGACAGTCCTTAACTGATTCTGTGTGTATTGGACAGTAGTTCCTGGTCTATCCTGGTTGGTGTAGCCTATCAGACCAAAGACAGTCCTTAACTGATTCTGTGTGTATTGGACAGTAGTTCCTGGTTGGTGTAGCCTATCAGACCAAAGACAGTCATTAACTGATTCTGTGTGTATTGGACAGTAGTTCCTGGTTGGTGTAGCCTATCAGACCAAAGACAGTCATTAACTGATTCTGTGTGTATTGGACAGTAGTTCCTGGTTGGTGTAGCCTATCAGACCAAAGACAGTCATTAACTGATTCTGTGTGTATTGGACAGTAGTTCCTGGTTGGTGTAGCCTATCAGACCAAAGACAGTCATTAACTGATTCTGTGTGTATTGGACAGTAGTTCCTGGTTGGTGTAGCCTATCAGACCAAAGACAGTCCTTAACTGATTCTGTGTGTATTGGACAGTAGTTCCTGGTCTATCCTGGTTGGTGTAGCCTATCAGACCAAAGACAGTCCTTAACTGATTCTGTGTGTATTGGACAGTAGTTCCTGGTTGGTGTAGCCTATCAGACCAAAGACAGTCCTTAACTGATTCTGTGTGTATTGGACAGTAGTTCCTGGTTGGTGTAGCCTATCAGACCAAAGACAGTCCTTAACTGATTCTGTGTGTATTGGACAGTAGTTCCTGGTTGGTGTAGCCTATCAGACCAAAGACAGTCCTTAACTGATTCTGTGTGTATTGGACAGTAGTTCCTGGTTGGTGTAGCCTATCAGACCAAAGACAGTCCTTAACTGATTCTGTGTGTATTGGACAGTAGTTCCTGGTTGGTGTAGCCTATCAGACCAAAGACAGTCCTTAACTGATTCTGTGTGTATTGGACAGTAGTTCCTGGTTGGTGTAGCCTATCAGACCAAAGACAGTCATTAACTGATTCTGTGTGTATTGGACAGTAGTTCCTGGTTGGTGTAGCCTATCAGACCAAAGACAGTCATTAACTGATTCTGTGTGTATTGGACAGTAGTTCCTGGTTGGTGTAGCCTATCAGACCAAAGACAGTCATTAACTGATTCTGTGTGTATTGGACAGTAGTTCCTGGTTGGTGTAGCCTATCAGACCAAAGACAGTCATTAACGGATTCTGTGTGTATTGGACAGTAGTTCCTGGTTGGTGTAGCCTATCAGACCAAAGACAGTCCTTAACTGATTCTGTGTGTATTGGACAGTAGTTCCTGGTCTATCCTGGTTGGTGTAGCCTATCAGACCAAAGACAGTCCTTAACTGATTCTGTGTGTATTGGACAGTAGTTCCTGGTTGGTGTAGCCTATCAGACCAAAGACAGTCATTAACTGATTCTGTGTGTATTGGACAGTAGTTCCTGGTTGGTGTAGCCTATCAGACCAAAGACAGTCATTAACTGATTCTGTGTGTATTGGACAGTAGTTCCTGGTTGGTGTAGCCTATCAGACCAAAGACAGTCATTAACTGATTCTGTGTGTATTGGACAGTAGTTCCTGGTTGGTGTAGCCTATCAGACCAAAGACAGTCTTTAACTGATTCTGTGTGTATTGGACAGTAGTTCCTGGTTGGTGTAGCCTATCAGACCAAAGACAGTCCTTAACTGATTCTGTGTGTATTGGACAGTAGTTCCTGGTCTATCCTGGTTGGTGTAGCCTATCAGACCAAAGACAGTCCTTAACTGATTCTGTGTGTATTGGACAGTAGTTCCTGGTTGGTGTAGCCTATCAGACCAAAGACAGTCCTTAACTGATTCTGTGTGTATTGGACAGTAGTTCCTGGTTGGTGTAGCCTATCAGACCAAAGACAGTCCTTAACTGATTCTGTGTGTATTGGACAGTAGTTCCTGGTTGGTGTAGCCTATCAGACCAAAGACAGTCATTAACTGATTCTGTGTGTATTGGACAGTAGTTCCTGGTTGGTGTAGCCTATCAGACCAAAGACAGTCATTAACTGATTCTGTGTGTATTGGACAGTAGTTCCTGGTTGGTGTAGCCTATCAGACCAAAGACAGTCATTAACTGATTCTGTGTGTATTGGACAGTAGTTCCTGGTTGGTGTAGCCTATCAGACCAAAGACAGTCATTAACTGATTCTGTGTGTATTGGACAGTAGTTCCTGGTTGGTGTAGCCTATCAGACCAAAGACAGTCCTTAACTGATTCTGTGTGTATTGGACAGTAGTTCCTGGTCTATCCTGGTTGGTGTAGCCTATCAGACCAAAGACAGTCCTTAACTGATTCTGTGTGTATTGGACAGTAGTTCCTGGTTGGTGTAGCCTATCAGACCAAAGACAGTCCTTAACTGATTCTGTGTGTATTGGACAGTAGTTCCTGGTTGGTGTAGCCTATCAGACCAAAGACAGTCATTAACTGATTCTGTGTGTATTGGACAGTAGTTCCTGGTTGGTGTAGCCTATCAGACCAAAGACAGTCCTTAACTGATTCTGTGTGTATTGGACAGTAGTTCCTGGTTGGTGTAGCCTATCAGACCAAAGACAGTCATTAACTGATTCTGTGTGTATTGGACAGTAGTTCCTGGTTGGTGTAGCCTATCAGACCAAAGACAGTCCTTAACTGATTCTGTGTGTATTGGACAGTAGTTCCTGGTTGGTGTAGCCTATCAGACCAAAGACAGTCATTAACTGATTCTGTGTGTATTGGACAGTAGTTCCTGGTTGGTGTAGCCTATCAGACCAAAGACAGTCCTTAACTGATTCTGTGTGTATTGGACAGTAGTTCCTGGTTGGTGTAGCCTATCAGACCAAAGACAGTCCTTAACTGATTCTGTGTGTATTGGACAGTAGTTCCTGGTCTATCTTGGTTGGTGTAGCCTATCAGACCAAAGACAGTCCTTAACTGATTCTGTGTGTATTGGACAGTAGTTCCTGGTTGGTGTAGCCTATCAGACCAAAGACAGTCCTTAACTGATTCTGTGTGTATTGGACAGTAGTTCCTGGTTGGTGTAGCCTATCAGACCAAAGACAGTCCTTAACTGATTCTGTGTGTATTGGACAGTAGTTCCTGGTCTATCTTGGTTGGTGTAGCCTATCAGACCAAAGACAGTCCTTAACTGATTCTGTGTGTATTGGACAGTAGTTCCTGGTTGGTGTAGCCTATCAGACCAAAGACAGTCCTTAACTGATTCTGTGTGTATTGGACAGTAGTTCCTGGTTGGTGTAGCCTATCAGACCAAAGACAGTCCTTAACTGATTCTGTGTGTATTGGACAGTAGTTCCTGGTCTATCCTGGTTGGTGTAGCCTATCAGACCAAAGACAGTCCTTAACTGATTCTGTGTGTATTGGACAGTAGTTCCTGGTTGGTGTAGCCTATCAGACCATGGACAGTCATTAACTGATTCTGTGTGTATTGGACAGTAGTTCCTGGTTGGTGTAGCCTATCAGACCAAAGACAGTCATTAACTGATTCTGTGTGTATTGGACAGTAGTTCCTGGTTGGTGTAGCCTATCAGACCAAAGACAGTCCTTAACTGATTCTGTGTGTATTGGACAGTAGTTCCTGGTTGGTGTAGCCTATCAGACCAAAGACAGTCCTTAACTGATTCTGTGTGTATTGGACAGTAGTTCCTGGTTGGTGTAGCCTATCAGACCAAAGACAGTCCTTAACTGATTCTGTGTGTATTGGACAGTAGTTCCTGGTCTATCCTGGTTGGTGTAGCCTTCAGACAAACATCTACTCAGTCTTTCCCTATAAAAAGGGCAGCAGATGGAGTCATCCAGTCGGGATGACTCTCTGAAACCAGGACATGTGAATTATTCAACATCCAAAACCGGAAAACACTCAAACACACATAGGATGAGTACCAAAATGGCTCCCTTTTCCCTATTTGGTGCACTACTTTAGTCCTAGGACCCTATAGGATGTCATTTGGAACACGGTCATACTGTATTTATGATGTCATTTGGAACACGAGCATACTGTATTCAGGATGTCATTTGGAACACGGTCATACTGTATTTATGATGTCATTTGGAACACGAGCATACTGTATTTAGGATGTCATTTGGAACACGGTCATACTGTATTCAGGATGTCATTTGGAACACGGTCATACTGTATTTAGGATGTAATTTGGAACACGTCGATACTGTATTTAGGATGTCATTTGGAACACGGTCATACTGTATTTAGGATGTCATTTGGAACACGGTCATACTGTATTTAGGATGTCATTTGGAACACGGTCATACTGTATTTAGGATGTCATTTGGAACACGGCAATACTGTATTTAGGATGTCATTTGGAACACGGTCATACTGTATTTAGGATGTCATTTGGAACATGGACATACTGTATTTAGGATGTCATTTGGAACACGGACATACTGTATTTAGGATGTCATTTGGAACACGGTCATACTGTATTTAGGATGTCATTTGGAACATGGTCATACTGTATTTAGGATGTCATTTGGAACACGGTCATACTGTATTTAGGATGTCATTTGGAACATGGTCATACTGTATTTAGGATGTCATTTGGAACACGGTCATACTGTATTTAGGATGTCATTTGGAACATGGTCATACTGTATTTAGGATGTCATTTGGAACACGGTCATACTGTATTTAGGATGTCATTTGGAACACGGCGATACTGTATTTAGGATGTCATTTGGAACACGCTCATACTGTATTTAGGATGTGATTTGGAACACGCTCATACTGTATTTAGGATGTCATTTGGAACACGGTCATACTGTATTTAGGATGTCATTTGGAACACGGTCATACTGTATTTAGGATGTCATTTGGAACACGGTCATACTGTATTTAGGATGTCATTTGGAACACGGCAATACTGTATTTAGGATGTCATTTGGAACACGGTCATACTGTATTTAGGATGTCATTTGGAACACGGTCATACTGTATTTAGGATGTCATTTGGAACACGGTCATACTGTATTTAGGATGTCATTTGTAACACGGTCATACTGCATTTAGGATGTCATTTGGAACACGGTCATACTGTATTTAGGATGTCATTTGGAACACGCTCATACTGTATTTAGGATGTCATTTGGAACACGGTCATACTGTATTTAGGATGTCATTTGGAACACGGCGATACTGTATTTAGGATGTCATTTGGAACACGCTCATACTGTATTTAGGATGTCATTTGGAACACGGTCATACTGTATTTAGGATGTCATTTGGAACACGGTCATACTGTATTTAGGATGTCATTTGGAACACGGTCATACTGTATTTAGGATGTCATTTGGAACACGGTCATACTGTATTTAGGATGTCATTTGGAACACGGTCATACTGTATTTAGGATGTCATTTGGAACACGCTCATACTGTATTTAGGATGTCATTTGGAACACGGCAATACTGTATTTAGGATGTCATTTGGAACACGGTCATACTGTATTTAGGATGTCATTTGGAACACTCTCATACTGTATTTAGGATGTCATTTGGAACACGCTCATACTGTATTTAGGATGTCATTTGGAACACGGTCATACTGTATTTAGGATGTCATTTGGAACACGGTCATACTGTATTTAGGATGTCATTTGGAACACGGTCATACTGTATTTAGGATGTCATTTGGAACACGGTCATACTGTATTTAGGATGTCATTTGGAACACGCTCATACTGTATTTAGGATGTCATTTGGAACACGGCAATACTGTATTTAGGATGTCATTTGGAACACGGTCATACTGTATTTAGGATGTCATTTGGAACACGCTCATACTGTATTTAGGATGTCATTTGGAACACGCTCATACTGTATTTAGGATGTCATTTGGAACACGCTCATACTGTATTTAGGATGTCATTTGGAACTGTATTTTGTTTCAATGTTTCACAGAGGCCTGTTTTGGTTGCCAACATACTGTTTATGGTCTGTCTATTTATAAAATAGAAGAAAATAGAAACCTGTTTATTTTCTTTCTATTTATTTCAAAATGATTTGGAAACAACAACAACAAAAATATCAATTTTTTCTATGCAATTCCCACATGTGTATATATTGAAATTAGCATTCATTTAATCTCAATTAATGTTTCCACCATCTCCTGGTTGTTCACATTCTACTGTAACTCCGTGTCAAGTGTATTAGTCATATTTACAGGCTACACTGTCCAAATGAATGCTTACTAGCATGTTCCTTTAGGACAATGCAACAACAATAAGAACTAATGAAAGATAAGACTACGAACATAAAGTAAATGGCTCAGTAGAATAGAATACACATTGTGGCATCAGTATAATACAGGAAGACACCATTTATAGTTCAATATTTACACATGTTTATTATATTTACACATGTTTATTATATTTACACATGTTTATTATATTTACACATGTTTATTATATTTACACATGTTTATTATATTTATATTTACACGTGTATCAGGAAAGGGGGGATTTTTGGGGAACAAGTGTTTAAATTGTTCAGTATTTAGCAATAATATCCAGAGTCTGGTAGCAACAGTTGTGATGTGATGTGCGGTTTAGTTTGGTTTCTGGATTTCAGCCAATCTAAATGTGTGTGTGTGTGAGCAGTTTTATTTCTAAACATCTATTAAACTTATATTTTCTCTCGTTTTAAATTAAGTTCAGCACAGTTTTGTTATCTCATTTTATTTATTGGGCCACTGACTACAGTATTTTATTTAGAGTGTGTGTGGATGAGTGCATGGTGGGCTAATAGCTAGCCAGCTAGCTAGAATTAGCAGAAAGTCCGTCGGCTACAAACTTGCTAGATAACTAGCTAGCAAGATGATGAAGAAATAATGTAATTCACCATCACCACGCGGTAACTAACGTTACCCTATACTCCTGCCAGTGTCAGCCAGAGACATGTATTTAGCTTGCTTGCTAGCTAAATGTTTAGTGTCGTCACTAGCATAACAGGCTAGCTAGCTTAATTCCAGCAGGCTTGCCATGGCATTGGCTACTAATCTAGCTAGCTAACCAAACAAATCAGATAGGCTTGATAGGATGTAGCTAAACTCAGCAAGAAAAGAAATGTCCTCTCACTGTCAACTGCGTTTATTTTCAGCAAACTTAACATGTGTAAATATTTCCATGAACATAACAAGATTCTACAACTGAGACATAAACTGAACAAGTTCCATAGACATGTGACTAACAGAAATTGAATAATGTGTCCCTGAACAAAGGGGGGGTCAAAATCAAAAGTAAGAGTCAGTATCTGGTGTGGCCACCAGCTGCATTAAGTACTGCAGTGCATCTCCTCCTCATGGACTGCACCAGATTTGCCAGTTCTTGCTGTGAGATGTTACCCCACTCTTCCACCAAGGCACCTGCAAGTTCCCGGACATTTCTGGGGGTAATGGCCCTAGCCCTCACCCTCCGATCCAACAGGTCCCAGATGTGCTCAATGGGATTGACATTAGCTAGCTAGCTCATTTCAAATCTGATTTTCAAGCTAACGTTAGCTGACATTAGCTAGCTTGCATTCGAGGGCTGACTCTGTTCTCATGAAGTTTATTGTGTAGCGCAAAAAAGAAATGAATTATCCAGCTATGGTGGTAAACACACACACACACACACACACACACACACACACACACACACACACACACACACACACACACACACACACACACACACACACACACACACACACACACACACACACACCTGGAAAGGCCTGTGTGGTATCCAAACAGAGCTTGTAGCTAGTTTTATTTATTTATTTTATTTTTATTTTTTTATTTTACCTTTATTTAACTAGGCAAGTCTGTTAAGAACAAATTCTTATTTACAATGACGGCCTAAACCGGCCAAACCTGGACGACGCTGGGCCAATTGTGAGCCGCCCTATGGGACTCCCAATCACGGAGGACGCTGGGCCAATTGTGAGCCGCCCTATGGGACTCCCAATCATGGAGGACGCTGGGCCAATTGTGAGCCGCCCTATGGGACTCCCAATCACAGAGTACGCTGGATGTGATACAGCTTGGATAGTGTTCTATGTGGATGTATTTTAGGCTCAAACCGTTGTTCATTCATAGTTATTTAAAGACAAAGACTATTTCTGGATCATCTCTTCATCCTGTGGTGCATGCTTTGTTGGCTGAGAGAATGGGAGAGAGGGGGGAGAGAGAAGGAGAGTGGGGAGGGAGAAAGGGTGAGGGGGGGATAGAGAAAGGGGGCAGAGAAAGAAGGAGGGAGAGGGGGAGGGAGAGTTGGTGGGGGGGAGAGGGGAGAGAGAGTGCGAGGGGGGAGAGAGGGGGGCGAGAAAGGGAGAGGTACAGCAGTGAAAGGGTTATTTCTTTCTAGGAGTGAGGGGTGGGGGGAGTAGGAAGAGGTAGTAGAGCGAGAGAGATGGCGAGAGAAAGAGGGTGAGGGGGGAGATCGAGGGGAGAGAGAGTGCGAGAGAGGGGGAAGAGAGCACAGTAGCACCTGCATCTCTCTCTCTCTCTCGCTCTCTCTGTCTGTCTCTTTTGCATGTATGTGTTAGTGTATCCATACTATGCGCTGTGACACATCTCCTGCTTACCTTGGTGTGTACCCCGACAGTCTTGCTGAGGCTCGTTACCACTGAACACAAGTTGAATGAAGGGAGGGACTGTTGGGCAAGTAGCAGGCGATGCCTCTGTCAATGTCAGAGATGTTAGTGTGTTCATACTATGCACTGTGACACATCTCCTGCTTACCTTGGTGTGTACCCCGACAGTCTTGCTGAGGCTCGTTACCACTGAACACAAGTTGAATGAAGGGAGGGACTGTTGGGCAAGTAGCAGGCGATGCCTCTGTCAATGTCAGAGATGTTAGTGTGTTCATACTATGCACTGTGACACATCTCCTGCTTACCTTGGTGTGTACCCCGACAGTCTTGCTGAGGCTCGTTACCACTGAACACAAGTTGAATGAAGGGAGGGACTGTTGGGCAAGTAGCAGGCGATGCCTCTGTCAATGTCAGAGATGTTAGTGTGTTCATACTATGCACTGTGACACATCTCCTGCTTACCTTGGTGTGTACCCCGACAGTCTTGCTGAGGCTCGTTACCACTGAACACAAGTTGAATGAAGGGAGGGACTGTTGGGCAAGTAGCAGGCGATGCCTCTGTCAATGTCAGAGATGTTTTCACCCTTTTTTTTCTGGTCTCTCCATTCTGCATCTTCCTCTCTCTCACATCCTCCTCTTCCTCCTCCTCTTCCTCCCCTTCTCCTCCTCCTCCCTCTCTTTCTCCCTCTCTCCCCTACCATGTCACCCTCCACATTGTGTTGACTAAGAGAAATTACAAGGGTGCGTGCTCAGCCCCCTCCTGTACTCCCTGTTCACCCATGACTGCATGGCCACGCCTCCAACTCAATCATCAAGTTTGCAGACGACACAACAGTAGTAGGCTTGATTACCAACAATGACGAGACAGCCTACAGGGAGGAAGTGAGGGCCCTCTGAGTGTGGTGCCAGGAAAATAACCTCTCACTCAACGTCAACAAAACAAAGGAGCTGATTGTGGACTTCAGGAAACAACAGAGGGAGCACTCCCCTATCCACATCGACGGGACAGCAGTGGAGAAGGTGGAAAGATCTAAGATCCTGGGCACATCACAGACCTCGGCTGCAGAAATTTGGCTTGGCACCTAAAACCCTCACAAACTTTACAAGATGCACAATTGAGAGCATAATTTTGGGCTGTATCACCGCCTGGTACGGCAACTTCACTGCCCTGAACCGCAAGGCTCTCTAGAGGGTGGTGTGGTCTGCACAACGCATCACTGGGGGCAAACTACTTACCCTCCATGACACCTACAGCACCCGATGTCACAAGAAGGCCAAAAAGAGCATCAAGAACAACAACCACCCGAGCCACTTGCCCAACACCACCCTGCTACCATCCAGAAGGGGAGGTCAGTACAGGTGCATCAAAGCTGGGACTAAGAGGCTATCCGACTGTTAAATAGCCATCACTAGCACATTAGAGGCTGCTGCCCTATATACATTGACTTGAATCACGGGCCACTTTAAATAATGGAACACTAGTCACTTTAATACTGTTTACATATCTTGTATTACTCATCTCATATGTATATACTGTATTCTATACTATTCTACTGTATCTTAGTCTATGTATTACTCATCTCATATGTATATACTGTATTCTATACTATTCTACTGTATCTTAGTCTATGTATTACTCATCTCATATGTATATACTGAATTCTATACTATTCTACTGTATCTTAGTCTATGTATTACTCATCTCATATGTATATACTGTATTCTATACTATTCTACTGTATCTTAGTCTATGTATTACTCATCTCATATGTATATACTGTATTCTATACTATTCTACTGTATCTTAGTCTATGTACTACTCATCTCATATGTATATACTGTATTCTATACTATTCTACTGTATCTTAGTCTATGTATTACTCATCTCATATGTATATACTGTATTCTATACTATTCTACTGTATCTTAGTCTATGTATTACTCATCTCATATGTATATACTGTATTCTATACTATTCTACTGTATCTTAGTCTATGTATTACTCATCTCATATGTATATACTGTATTCTATACTATTCTACTGTATCTTAGTCTATGTATTACTCATCTCATATGTATATACTGTATTCTATACTATTCTACTGTATCTTAGTCTATGTATTACTCATCTCATATGTATATACTGAATTCTATACTATTCTACTGTATCTTAGTCTATGTATTACTCATCTCATATGTATATACTGTATTCTATACTATTCTACTGTATCTTAGTCTATGTACTACTCATCTCATATGTATATACTGTATTCTATACTATTCTACTGTATCTTAGTCTATGTATTACTCATCTCATATGTATATACTGTATTCTATACTATTCTACTGTATCTTAGTCTATGTATTACTCATCTCATATGTATATACTGTATTCTATACTATTCTACTGTATCTTAGTCTATGTATTACTCATCTCATATGTATATACTGTATTCTATACTATTCTACTGTATCTTAGTCTATGTATTACTCATCTCATATGTATATACTGTATTCTATACTATTCTACTGTATCTTAGTCTATGTATTACTCATCTCATATGTATATACTGTATTCTATACTATTCTACTGTATCTTAGTCTATGTATTACTCATCTCATATGTATATACTGTATTCTATACTATTCTACTGTATAGATGCCGCTCCGACATCGCTAGTCCAAATATTTATATATTGTTAATTCCATTCCTTCTCTTTATATGTGTGTGTATTGTTGTGAATTGTGTGTTGTTAGATATTACTGCACTGTTAGAAACGCAAGCATTTCGCTACACCTGCAATAACATCTGCTAAACATGTGTATGTGACCAATCAAATTTGATTTGATTTGGATCTCCGCTCTAAGCGTTATCTCCCCCTCTGTCAGACTGCACTATCTCCCCCTCTGTCAGACTGCACTCTCTCCCCCTCTGTCAGACTGCACTATCTCCGCCTATCTAAGACTGCACTATCTCCGCCTATCTCAGACTGCACTATCTCCCCCTCTCTCAGACTGCACTATCTCCCCCTCTCTCAGACTACACTATCTCCGCCTATCTCAGACTGCACTATCTCCCCTCTCTCAGACTGCACTATCTCCCCCTCTGTCAGACTGCACTATCTCCGCCTATCTCAGACTGCACTATCTCCCCCTCTGTCAGACTGCACTATCTCCGCCTATCTCAGACTGCACTATCTCCGCCTATCTCAGACTGCACTATCTCCGCCTATCAATTCAATTAAATTCAATTCAAGGGCTTTATTGGCATGGGAAACATGTGTTAACATTGCCAAAGCAAGTGAGGTAGATAATATATAAAGTGAATATATAAAGTGAAATAAACAATGAAAATTAACAGTAAACATTACACATACAGAAGTTTCAAAACAGTAAAGACATTACAAATGTCATATTATATATATACAGTGTTTTAACAATGTACAAATGGTTAAAGGACACACTATAAAATAAATAAGCATAAATATGGGTTGTATTTACAATGGTATTTGTTCTTCACTGGTTGCCCTTTTCTCGTGGCAACAGGTCACAAATCTTGCTGCTGTGATGGCACACTGTGGAATTTCACCCAGTAGATATGGGAGTTTATCAAAATTGGATTTGTTTTCGAATTCTTTGTGGATCTGTGTAATCTGAGGGAAATATGTCTCTCTAATATGGTCATACATTGGGCAGGAGGTTAGGAAGTGCAGCTCAGTTTCCACCTCATTTTGTGGGCAGTGAGCACATAGCCTGTCTTCTCTTGAGAGCCATGTCTGCCTACGGCGGCCTTTCTCAATAGCAAAGCTATGCTCACTGAGTCTGTACATAGTCATAGCTTTCCTGAAGTTTGGGTCAGTCACAGTGGTCAGGTATTCTGCCACTGTGTACTCTCTGTTTAGGGCCAAATAGCATTCTAGTTTGCTCTGTTTTTTGTTAATTCTTTCCAATGTGTTAAGTAATTATCTTTTTGTTTTCTCATGATTTGGTTGGGTCTAATTGTGCTGTTGTCCTGGGGCTCTGTAAGGTGTGTTTGTGTTTGTGAACAGAGCCCCAGGACCAGCTTGCTTAGGGGACCTATCTCAGACTGCACTATCTCCGCCTATCTCAGACTGCACTATCTCCCCCTCTGTCAGACTGCACTATCTCCCCCTCTGTCAGACTGCACTATCTCCGCCTATCTCAGACTGCACTATCTCCGCCTATCTCAGACTGCACTATCTCCCCCTCTGTCAGACTGCACTATCTCCCCCTCTGTCAGACTGCACTATCTCCGCCTATCTCAGACTGCACTATCTCCGCCTGTCTCAGACTGCACTATCTCCGCCTATCTCAGACTGCACTATCTCCGCCTATCTCAGACTGCACTATCTCCGCCTGTCTCAGACTGCACTATCTCCGCCTATCTCAGACTGCACTATCTCCGCCTATCTCAGACTGCACTATCTCCGCCTGTCTCAGACTGCACTATCTCCGCCTATCTCAGACTGCACTATCTCTGCCTGTCTCAGACTGCACTATCTCCGCCTATCTCAGACTGCACTATCTCCGCCTATCTCAGACTGCACTATCTCCGCCTATCTCAGACTGCACTATCTTCCCCTATCTCAGACTGCACTATCTCCGCCTGTCTCAGACTGCACTATCTCCGCCTATCTCAGACTGCACTATCTTCCCCTATCTCAGACTGCACTATCTCCGCCTGTCTCAGACTACACTATCTCCACCTATCTCATACTGCACTATTTCCGTTCTAAGCGGTATCTCCCCCTCTCTCAGACTGCACTATCTTTGCCTATCTCAGACTGCACTATCTCCGCCTATCTCAGACTGCACTATCTCCGCCTCTGTCAGACTTCACTGTCTCCCCTTCTCTCAGACTGCACTGTCTCCTAATCTCAGACTGCACTATCTCCTAATCTCAGACTGCACTATCTCCGCCTATCTCAGACTGCACTATCTCCCCCTCTGTCAGACTGCACTATCTCCGCCTATCTCAGACTGCACTATCTCCCCCTCTGTCAGACTGCACTATCTCCGCCTATCTCAGACTGCACTATCGCCGCCTATCTCAGACTGCACTATCTCCGCCTATCTCAGACTGCACTATCTCCGCCTATCTCAGACTGCATTATCTCCGCCTATCTCAGACTGCACTATCTCCGCCTATCTCAGACTGCACTATCTCCGCCTATCTCAGACTGCACTATCTCCGCCTATCTCGGACTGCACTACAACTGCCTTGTATAGTGTCTGTGTGTGTGTTTCTGTGTATGTGTCTTTTGTGTCTGTGTGTGTGTCTTTTGTGTCTGTGTGTCTGTGTGTGTGTCTGAGTGTGTGTGTGTCTCTGTGTGTGTGTGTGTGTGTGTGTGTGTGTGTGTGTGTGTGTGTGTCTCTGTGTGTGTGTGTGTGTGTGTGTGTGTGTGTGTCTGAGTGTGTGTGTGTCTCTGTGTGTCTCTGTGTGTGTGTCTCTGTGTGTCTCTGTGTGTGTGTCTCTGTATGTGTGTGTGTCTCTGTGTGTCTCTGTGTGTCTCTGTGTGTCTCTGTGTGTGAGAACTGGACGTGTGAAAGGGTCCTAAGGCCTTTCTAGAAAACTATGGACCGGCTGACATTTACAAATGTTAAATAAAATGCATTACACGCACACGTGCACACACACACATTTCAACCCATGGCCGAACTGAGTTTCTCATCTCATTAGTGATGTGCTGTGTGTAGGCCACGTGCTGTTACAGGAGAGAATAAAAAAATATAGAGAGACAGAGAGAGTGAGAGAGAGAGAGAGAGAGAGAGAGACAGAGAGAGAGAGCGCGTGTGCAGCTCTCTGTACCTAAACAGAGAGTATAGAGTGTCAGAATAGCTGACCACTGTGACTGACCCAAACGTAAGGGATGTTCTACTCCTGGTTCATGCTCTACCTGTCAATATGTGGGGGAGGTTGCGGAGGTCGCAGAGAGGGAGAGAGGTAGTAGAGCGAGAGCAATAGAGAGAGAGTGAGCGAGTGAGAGAGAAAGAGGGAGAGAGGGAGATAGTGTGATGGAGAGAGAGGGAGAGAGAGAGAGAGAGAATGCGATGGAGAGAGAGAGAGGGAGAGGGGAGAGAGAGAGGGAGAGAGGGAGTGAGTGCGATGGAGAGAGAGGGAGGGAGAGAGAGAGTGCGATGGAGAGAGAGAGAGGGAGAGGGGAGAGAGAGAGGGAGAGAGGGAGTGAGTGCGATGGAGAAAGAGAGGGAGGGAGAGAGATTGCGATGGAGAGAGAGAGAGGGAGGTAGGGAGAGAAGTAAGGAGAGAGAGAGAGAGAGAGAGAGAGAGAGAGAGAGAGAGAGAGAGAGAGAGAGAGACGGAGAAGTAGGGAGAGAGAGGGAGAGAGAGAGGGATAGGGAGAGAGAGAGGGATAGAGAGAGAGAGAGAGAGAGAGAGAGAGAGAGAGAGAGAGAGAGAGAGAGAGAGAGAGAGAGAGAGAGAGAGAGAGAGAGAGAGAGAGAGAGACAGACAGACAGACAGACAAAATGGGACAAACACCAAATTGAGACTGCATGTAGATATCCTCCGTGTACAACGTAGAACACCAAATAATGTGCCGATACCCACTAATTATCACAATCCAGAAAAGAGCCGTTAAATTCTACAACCAACTAAAAGGAAGCGATTCCCTAACCTTCCAAAACAAAGCCATCACCTACAGAGAGAACCTGGAGAAGAGTCCCCTAAGCAAGCTGTTCCTGGGGCTCTGTTCACAAACACAAACACACCCTACAGAGCCCCAGGACAACAGCACAATTAGACCCAACCAAATCATGTGAAAACAAAAAAGATAATTACTTGGAAAGAATTAACAAAAAAGCAGAGCAAACTAGAATGTTATTTGGCCCTAAACAGAGAGTACACAGTGGCAGAATACCTTACCACTGTGACTGACCCAAACTTAAGGAAAGCTTTGACAATTTCCAGACTCAGTGAGCATAGCCTTGCTATTGAGAAAGGCCACCGTAGGCAGACATGGCTCTCAAGAGAAGACAGGCTATGTGCACACTGCCCACAAAATGAGGTGGAAACTGAGCTGCACTTCCTAACCTCCTGCCCAATGTATGACCATATTAGAGAGACATATTTCCCTCAGATTACACAGATCCACAAATAATTTGAAAACAAATCAAATTTTGATAAACTCCCATATCTACTGGGTGTAATTCCACAGTGTGCCATCACAGCAGCAAGATTTGTGACCTGTTGCCACGAGAAAAGGGCAACCAGTGAAGAACAAACACCATTGTAAATACAACCCATATTTATGCTTATTTATTTTCCTTTGTGTACTCATTTGTACATTGTTACAACACTGTGTGTATATATATATATACTGCTCAAAAAATAAAGGGAACACTAAAATAACACATCTTAGATTTGAATGAATTAAATATTCTTATTAAATACTTTTTTCTTTACATAGTTGAATGTGCTGACAACAAAATCACACAAAAATCAATCAATGGAAATCCAATTTATCAACCCATGGAGGTCTGGATTTGGAGTCACACTCAAAATTAAAGTGGAAAACCACACTACAGGCTGATCCAACTTTGATGTAAAGTCCTTAAAACAAGTCAAAATGAGGCTCAGTAGTGTGTGTGGCCTCCAGGTGCCTGTATGACCTCCCTACAACGCCTGGACATGCTCCTGATGAGGTGGCGGATAGTCTCCTGAGGGATTTCCTCCAAGACCTGGTCTAAAGCATCCGCCAACTCCTGGACAGTCTGTGGTGCAACGTGGCGTTGGTGGATGGAGCGAGACATGATGTCCCAGATGTGCTCAATTGGATTCAGGTCTGGGGAATGGGCGAGCCATAGCATCAATGCCTTCCTCTTGCAGGAACTGCTGACACACTCCAGCCACATGAGGTCTAGCATTGTCTTGCATTAGGAGGAACCCAGGGCCAACCGCACCAGCATATGGTCTCACAAGGGGTCTGAGGATCTCATCTCGGTACCTAATGGCAGTCAGGCTACCTCTGGCGAGCACATGGAGGGCTGTGCGGCCCCACAAAGAAATGCCACCCCACACCATGACTGACCCACCGCCAAACCGGTCATGCTGGAGGATGTTGCAGGCAGCAGAACGTTCTCCACGGCGTCTCCAGACTGTCACGTCTGTCACATGTGCTCAGTGTGAACCTGCTTTCATCTGTGAAGAGCACAGTTCACCAGTGGCGAATTAGCCAATCTTGGTGTTTTCTGGCAAATGCCAAACGTCCTGCACGGTGTTGGGCTGTAAGCCCAACCCCCACCTGTGGATGTCGGGCCCTCATACCACCCTCATGGAGTCTGTTTCTGACCGTTTGAGCAGACACATGCACATTTGTGGCCTGCTGGAGGTCATTTTGCAGGGCTCTGATAGTGCTCCTCCTGCTCCTCCTTGCACAAAGGTGGAGGTAGCGGTCCTGCTGCTGGGTTGTTGCCCTCCTACGGCCTCCTCCACATCTCCTGATGTACTGGCCTGTCTCCTGGTAGCGCCTCCATGCTCTGGACACTACGCTCACAGACACAGCAAACCTTCTTGCCACAGCTCGCATTGATGTGCCATCCTGGATGAGCTGCACTACCTGAGCCACTTGTGTGGGTTGTAGACTCCGTCTCATGCTACCACTAGACTGAAAGCACTGCCAGCATTCAAAAGTGACCAAAACATCAGCCAGGAAGCATAGTAACTGAGAAGTGGTCTGTGGTCACCACCTGCAGAACCACTCCTTTATTGGGGGTGTCTTGCTAATTGCCTTTAATTTCCACCTGTTGTCTATTCCATTTGCACAACAGCATGTGAAATGTATTGTCAATCAGTGTTGCTTCCTAAGTGGACAGTTTGATTTCACAGAAGTGTGATTGACTTGGAGTTACATAGTGTTGTTTAAATGTATATATAAGTATATATATATATAATATGACATTTGTGATGTCTTTATTGTTTTGAAACTTCTGTATGTGTAATGTTTAGAGAGAGAGAGGAACAGAGCGAGAGAGAGAGAGGTGAGTTGGACAGAGAGAGAGGCAGAGAGAGAGAGAGAGGGACAGACAGAGAGAGAGGGAGAGAGATGGACAGAGAGAGGCAGCGAGAGAGAGAGAGAGAGAGAGAGAGAGAGAGGGAGAGATGGACAGAGAGAGCGGCAGCGAGAGAGAGAGGGAGAGAGAGAGAGACGGAGCGATGGAGAGAGAGGGATAGGGAGAGAGACAGAGGGAGAGAGAGAGGGACAGAGAGAGAGAGAGAGACAGAGAGAGAGAGGGGAGAGAGAGAGAGACAGAGAGAGAGAGGGATAGAGAGGGACAGAGAGGGAGAGAGAGAGGGACTGTTATAGCTGTATTAGAGGGGAATGTCGCCTATCAAAGATAATTCTTCATCACAGAGACTCAAGAGTATTTTTGGAAGCTCAATTGCTGTGAAAAAAAAATCTGCAATTCCTTCAGTTCCAGACATTATAACATGAAATCACCGTGACGATGATGATGATGAGGTCAGGGTGATAGGCTGATTAATGATGAGGTCAGGGTGATAGGCTGATTAATGATGAGGACAGGGTGATAGGCTGATTAATGATGAGGACAGGGTGATAGGCTGATTAATGATGAGGACAGGGTGATAGGCTGATTGATGATGAGGTCAGGGTGATAGGCTGATTAATGATGAGGTCAGGGTGATAGGTTGATTAATGATGAGGACATTGTGATAGGCTGATTAATGATGAGGTCAGGGTGATAGGCTGATTAATGATGAGGACAGGGTGATAGGCTGATTAATGATGAGGACAGGGTGATAGGCTGATTAATGATGAGGACAGGGCGATAGGCTGATTAATGATGAGGTGAGGGTGATAGGCTGATTGATGATGAGGTCATGGTGATAGGCTGATTAATGATGAGGTCAGGGTGATAGGCTGATTAATGATGAGAACAGGGTGATAGGCTGATTAATGATGAGGTCAGGGTGATAGGTTGATTAATGATAAGGACAAGGTTATAGGCTGATTAATGATGAGGACAGGGTGATAGGCTGATTGATGATGAGGTCAGGGTGATAGGCTGATTGATGATGAGGTGAGGGTGATAGGCTGATTGATGATGAGGACAGGGTGATAGGCTGATTAATGATGAGGACAGGGTGATAGGCTGATTGATGATGAGGTCAGGGTGATAGGCTGATTGATGATGAGGTGAGGGTGATAGGCTGATTGATGATGAGGACAGGGTGATAGGCTGATTAATGATGAGGACAGGGTGATAGGCTGATTAATGATGAGGACATTCCATGATGATGGGCTGATTGCGTAATTCAACTGGCAGAGTCTTTTCATAATCAGCAGGGAAGAGGAGGAAGAGGAAGAAGAGGATGAGGATGTTCTACTCCTTTCTTTGTGAGAAGAGGACACACACAGGGTGGTTGTGTAACGGAGTGGCGCCCCGAGGCTGAAGTGATGTTTTATCAGTCTGACTGCTTCAGAACAGCTGATACTCCTGACTCATACTATACCTCCCCTTCTCTCTCTCGCTCTCTCTCTCTCTTTCTCCCTACCTCTCTCTCTCTCTCCCTCTCTTTCTCCCTACCTCTCTCTCTTTCTCCCTACCTCTCTCTCTCCCTCTCTTTCTCCCTACCTCTCTCTCTCTCTCCCTACCTCTCTCTCTTTCTCCCCACCTCTCTCTCTCTTTCCCTCTCTCTCTCTCTCTCGATTTGAAATCCTTTTCAAGTTCCACTTTGTTGCAGTGTTTACAGCCTGGGGGACGACGACAAGGTTATGTCAGCCCTATCTATAACTTCAAATTCAACATTATAATCTGTTCTGCTGAGTGTTTTTAATCCCTGGAAGTGGTGTGCAAATCTGATGTGTGTCTGGCGGCTGGGTTTAATGTTGGTCCAACGACAGAAAGAGGAGGGACACGTTCCATCGTCTCAGATAAAAATCAGCTAGAAGTTTTTATACATGACATCATGTCTTATGTAACTTAGTTCTTTCTGAATGTAGTTTTGATAAAGTGTGTGTGTGTGTGTGTGTGTTACCATCGTCTATGTAGTTTAGTTTGGTTGACCTCCAGAAACCAACGGTTTTATTTCTATTAAACGTATATTTTGTCTTGTTTTAAAATTAAGTTCAGCATAGTTATGTTAGCTCATTTTATTTATAGGGTCACTGACTACAGAGTTTTATTTAGAGCACATACATACATAGACCACCTCTCTCTCTCTC
>NC_143050.1:6190000-6192500 GCF_057628025.1 Oncorhynchus mykiss
GGGCTCGAACAGCCGAAAAACAACCCAGAAAAAAAAACCCTGCCGACCATCAAAACTAACAAAAACCGGCAAAATATTTTGTCATAATATATGCGCAAACTGTTTAGGGTTGGAAGCATACGCTTCAGAGGTTCCACTTTCCACTTTATTTCTATGTATGCTGCTTCTGCATCGTGTGTGTGTGTGTGGGGGGGGGGGGGCAGTTTCCTAGGCAACTGAAGACTCTTTTACGTTGTTGATTGTCCACGTTACCGTAGAAACGGACTGAACTGGACTCAACTACCCAAATGCCCGGCAGTCCCGTCTTCAGTCAGCGGTTTTCGAGGATCAAAAAACAATATATATTTTTTTATTTTGTTATTTTAATTTTATGGTTATGACGGTTATTTTGTTTTAATGACCGTCGGTTACACAGTTCTATGGTAATTGTGAAAGCCCTGCACGTGCGCGCGCACGCACGCACACACACATTTGCACACACACTATACAGTGAGGCAAAAAAGTATTTAGTCAGCCACCAATTGTGCAAGTTCTCCCACTTAAAAAGATGAGAGAAGCCTGTAATTTTCATCATAGGTACACTTCAACTATGACAGACAAAATTAGATTTTTTTTCTCCAGAAAATCACATTGTAGGATTTTTTTATGAATTTATTTGCAAATTATGGTGGAAAATAAGTATTTGGTCAATAACAAAAGTTTATCTCAATACTTTGTTATAGACCCTTTGTTGGCAATGACAGAGGTCAAACGTTTTCTGTAAGTCTTCACAAGGTTTTCACACACTGTTGCTGGTATTTTGGCCCATTCCTCCATGCAGATCTCCTCTAGAGCAGTGATGTTTTGGGGCTGTTGCTGGGAGAACTTGCACAATTGGTGGCTGACTAAATACTTTTTTTTGCCCCACTGTATGTCTTTGTACTGTTCTCAGGTGAGGTGAGTTAGTTGTGGGGCAAAAGCAGGTCAACTCAGTATGACCAACAGGCTCTGAATATGTGTGTCTGTGTGCTCTGAATGTGTGTGTCTGTGTGTGTGTCTTTTATCCCCTACACACCACCACCACCCTTGTTAATAGGCAAATCCAAGCTAGCTTTGTGGGGACAAAGTCCAGAAACGCACAACAACAACAAATCACACTGAAGCAGTTCGATCGTTCACATTCAGTTCAGCTGTAGGCGACATCTTGTTTTTCTACCTGTTGTACTAGCGACAGTGAAAACAGAAGTCAAAACGGATGCTGTTGGTTTGGTTGGTGTTGTTGTTTTGAGTCCAACGCATTTGGATGACGAAGAACCCACAGGGTGAGGGCTTTGTTTCTCTTGATTTCTGGGTCTAGACACCTACACCAGGTCATTGTTTGGACGGCCTCCGATTCACTTTCCTTATGGATTCCATTCACGGCCATGTTTTTTGTGATTTTTCTCTGGGCCTCTCCGGACTGAGTGGCCCGACCCATCTCCAATCCTGCTCTTGAATGGTACTCGACTTCCGTTTTAATTACTTTTCGTATGTATTAGAAATCCTCTCAGGCCGTTTTATGCTTACGATTAGTCTAAGACCTGCATGTCTCTGCTTCCCATAGAGTAGTACGCACGTCCTGTTGAAGAACGCTTGGCTTTTGAGTTTGAGTGAGATGTTTCTGTTTTTTTTTTTTTTTTTGCTTCCTTAGTTGCCGTGGTGAACACGTGGAGCTCCTTCCCCGTTCTTTGTTTTAATGTCAACATCCCACTCCTCCACTTAAGGTTAGAATACTGCGGAGGATAGGTCATGTGATTGACTTCAGGAGGTGACTTCCTCCGGGAGGTTTGATTACACACTGTAGGATAGAATGTAAATTAATGTCTGTCTGGTGGTATAGTATAGGGTATAGTATATAGGGTGGTATATTATAGGGTATAGTATATAGGGTGGTATATTATAGGGTATAGTATATAGGGTGGTATATTATAGGGTATAGTATATAGGGTGGTATATTATAGGGTATAGTATATAGGGTGGTATATTATAGTATAGGGTATAGTATATAGGGTGGTAGAGTATAGGGTATAGTATATAGGGTGGTATATTATAGGGTATAGTATATAGGGTGGTATATTATAGGGTATAGTATATAGGGTGGTATATTATAGGGTATAGTATATAGGGTGGTAGATTATAGGGTATAGTATATAGGGTGGTATATTATAGGGTATAGTATATAGGGTGATATATCATAGGGTATAGTATATAGGGTGGTAGAGTATAGGGTATAGTATATAGGGTGGTATATTATAGGGTATAGTATATAGGGTGGTATATTATAGGGTATAGTATATAGGGTGGTATATTATAGGGTATAGTATATAGGGTGATATATTATAGGGTATAGTATATAGGGTGGTATATTATAGGGTATAGTATATAGGGT
This sequence comes from Oncorhynchus mykiss, assembly GCF_057628025.1. Lineage (NCBI taxonomy): Eukaryota > Metazoa > Chordata > Actinopteri > Salmoniformes > Salmonidae > Oncorhynchus > Oncorhynchus mykiss. Next base: position 6,192,408 of record NC_143050.1, read on the forward strand.
GGTATATTATAGGGTATAGTATATAGGGTGGTATATTATAGGGTATAGTATATAGGGTGATATATCATAGGGTATAGTATATAGGGTGATATA
>NC_143050.1:6200000-6210000 GCF_057628025.1 Oncorhynchus mykiss
CAGGCCCCCTGCTATTCACAACCACAGGCCCCCTGCTATTCACAACCACAAGCCCACTGATACTCACAACCACAAGCCCACTGATACTCACAACCACATGCCCCCTGCTACTCACAACCACATGCCCCCTGCTATTCACAACCACAGGCCCCCTGCTATTCACAACCACAGGCCCCCTGCTATTCACAACCACAAGCCCACTGATACTCACAACCACAGTCCCCACCACTACTCACAACTACATGCCCCCTGCTATTCACAACCACAGGCCCCCTGCTATTCACAACCACAGGCCCCCTGCTATTCACAACCACAAGCCCACTGCTACTCACAACCACAGTCCCCCTGCTATTCACAACCACAAGCCCACTGATACTCACAACCACAGTCCCCACCACTACTCACAACTACATGCCCCCTGCTATTCACAACCACAGGCCCCCTGCTATTCACAACCACAGGCCCCCTGCTATTCACAACCACAGGCCCCCTGCTATTCACAACCACAGGCCCCCTGCTATTCACAACCACAAGCCCACCACTACTCACAACCACAAGCCCACTGCTACTCACAACCACAAGCCCACTGCTACTCACAACCACATGCCCCCTGCTATTCACAACCACAGGCCCCCTGCTATTCACAACCACATGCCCCCTGCTATTCACAACCACAGGCCCCCTGCTATTCACAACCACAGGCCCCCTGCTATTCACAACCACAAGCCCACCACTACTCACAACCACAAGCCCACTGCTACTCACAACCACAAGCCCACTGCTATTCACAACCACAAGCCCCCTGCTATTCACAACCACAGGCCCCACTGCTATTCACAACCACAAGCCCCCTGCTATTCACAACCACAGGCCCCCTGCTATTCACAACCACAGGCCCCAATGCTATTCACAACCACAGGCCCCAATGCTATTCACAACCACAGGCCCCACCACTACTCACAACCACAGGCCCCCTGCTATTCACAACCACAGGCCCCCTGCTACTCACAACCACAGGCCCCAATGCTATTCACAACCACAGTCCCCACCACTACTCACAACCACAGGCCCCCTGCTATTCACAACCACAGGCCCCCTGCTATTCACAACCACAGGCCCCCTGCTATTCACAACCACAAGCCCACTGATACTCACAACCACATGCCCCCTGCTATTCACAACCACAGGCCCCCTGCTATTCATAACCACAGGCCCCCTGCTATTCACAACCACAGGCCCGACCACTACTCACAACCACAGTCCCCACCACTACTCACAACCACATGCCCCCTGCTATTCACAACCACAGGCCCCCTGCTATTCACAACCACAGGCCCCCTGCTACTCACAACCACAAGCCCACTGCTACTCACAACCACAAGCCCACTGCTACTCACAACCACAAGCCCACTGCTACTCACAACCACAAGCCCCCTGCTACTCACAACCACAGGCCCACCACTACTCACAACCACATGCCCCCTGCTATTCACAACCACAGGCCCACTGATACTCACAACCACAGTCCCCACCACTACTCACAACCACATGCCCCCTGCTATTCACAACCACAGGCCCACTGCTACTCACAACCACAAGCCCACTGCTACTCACAACCACAGGCCCCACCACTACTCACAACCACAAGCCCACTGCTACTCACAACCACAAGCCCACTGCTACTCACAACCACAAGCCCACTGCTACTCACAACCACAAGCCCCCTGCTACTCACAACCACAGGCCCACCACTACTCACAACCAAAGGCCCCACTGCTACTCACAACCACAGGCCCCACTGCTATTCACAACCACAGGCCCCACTGCTATTCACAACCACAGGCCCCACTGCTATTCACAACCACAGGCTCCACTGCTATTCACAACCACAGGCCCCACTGCTATTCACAACCACAGGCCCCACTGCTATTCACAACCACAGGCCCCACTGCTATTCACAACCACAGGCTCAAGTGTGCATTGTTCCACACCACGCGCCGGAACCACTCATCTACTGCAGGAGCTGTGGTCAGGCCCGGGGTCCATGGGGCCAGGGCCGGCTGGAAACCCAACACACTGGTAGGGGGTCAACCCAGTGGAGGAGTGACGTAGAGAGTCACTGGGCGTACTCTGCCCAAGGAAGGAAACGAGCCCATTTACCCTGCCGGTCCTGACAGGGACTCCTTGGGAACCTCCCCAGCTCCTGATTCATCATCTCCACCTGCCCGTTAAACTGAGGCCGATACCCGGATGACACAGAGCTTCTCCAAGAATGCCCTCCATACTCAGGTTGTGAATTGGGTGCCACGGTCCGAGACAATGTCCTCTAGAAGGCCATAATGCCGGGAAGACCTGCTGGAGGAGTACCTCAGCGACCTGGAGAGCAGTGGGGAGACCAGGAAGAGGGATTAAACGACATGACTTGGAGAATCTATCCACTACCACCAGAATGGTGGTGAAACTATCAGAAGCGGGGGGAGATCAGTAACAAAGTCAATGGATAGATGGGACCAAGGTCGCTGAGGTACGGGAAGCGGCAGGAGCTTTCCTGCAGGAGCATTCCGGGGGGGACTTGGTTTGAGCACACGGAACAGGGTATGACATACTGTGTAACATCCTGCACCAAGGTGGGCCACCAGTACTTCTCAGTGATGGAATGTATGGTGCGAGAAATACCAGGATGTCCAGCAACGACAGCTGTGTGCTCAGGTCAGCAGCCGGTCCCTTATTCCTGTGGGAATGTAGATGTGTGTGCCCAGGTCAGCAGCCGATCCCTTATCCCTGTGGGAACATAGATGTGTGTGCCCAGGTCAGCAGCCGATCCATTATCCCTGTGGGAATGTAGATGCACACGGGAGGACAATTCCAGGGTGAGGGCTCCCTCTCTAGTACCTGGCGGATATCCACATCCCAAACAACTGGACCCACGACTGACGAGGATGGGATTATGTGTGCCTCTGGACAGGAGCCTCTCCCGAAACGTAGATACGGGACAGGGCATCGGTCGTGATGTTCTTTGAACCTGGGCGATAGGTCAGCGTGAAGTCGAACCTGGTGAAGAACAGGGCCCACCTGGCTTGGTGTGGATTCAGTCTCTTCGCTGTCCGTATGTACTCAAGGTTCTGATGGTCGGTGAGGATGACGAGTGGTTCCTTGGCGCCCTCCAGCCAGTGTCTCCACTCTAAAGCCAACTTCACTGCCAAGAGCTCCCGGTCACTGACGTCGTAATTCCTCTGTTTTGGTGGACAGTTTCTTGGAGAAGAAACCACAAGGATACAATTTTAGTGGGTCTCCCCCCCCCCCCACCCCCAGTTTGGTGAAGAACCGGGCCCTGCGGAGCTGCTCGATGGCTGACGGCACCAGCGGGAGATGGTACCGATACTTTGTGGTGATGTCATTGAGTCCACCGTAATCGATACATGGGCGTAATCCTCCTTCCTTCTTGGCCACAAAGAAGAAACCCGCCTATGCAGGAGACATGGACCTGCGGATGAAACCCTGTTGGACGGCCTCTTGAATGAGTCCTCCATGAGCTGGGTCTCAGCCACCGACAGAGGGTAGAGGTGCGGAGGTGTAGCACCGGAAAACAGGTCAATGGCCACAGTCCCAGGGGTGATGAGGAGGGAGACGGGTAGCGAGAGTCTTGGAGAATACCTCCCTTTGATCATGATATTCCTCCGGGATTTTGAGCTGGAGGGCTACCATGGGACATTCAACCGATGTGGAACAACATTGGACAGGAAAGCTGGTCTTCTGACATTCAAGTGACCAGTCGGTGATTCTCATCCTCGACCATGAGATGGTAGGGTTATGGTGCTGAAGCAGGCAGAGGACGATCTTGTGGTGATGAAGGGGATGTTTTCCTGGTGATTGGGCTCCATGGTGTGATGGTTTCCGAATCCTAGAAGCCAACAGCTGAAGCTCACCTACCTCGCTGCGGGATGATCCAAAATGCATTTAAACAGAGCCACGAACCCCTCATAAGACTCAAGCTCCTCCTCGACCGTAGCCCATTATTATTATTTTTTTCTCTCTCTATCTCTCTCTCTCTCTCGCTCTCTCTCTCTCTCTAATAAACAGTAAAAACGTTTACAGTAAGCATCACACTCCCAAAAGTTCAAAATGAATAAAGACATCTCTCTCTCTCTCTGTCTCTCTGTCTCTCTCTGTCTCTCTCTCTCTGTCTGTCTCTCTCTCTCTCTGTCTCTCTGTCTCTCTCTCTCTCTCTCTCTCTCTCTCTCTCTCTCTCTCTCTCTCTCTCTCTCTCCCCCTCTCTGCAGGTTAAGTGTAGTGGCGGTGGCTGGCTGTGTGTGTGAATGTCTGTTCCCATGGCGCAGCGGGAGACAGGCGGCACCAGCCCGGTGGTCCGGCAGATAGACAAACAGTTCCTGGTCTGCAGCATCTGTCTGGACCACTACCACAACCCTAAAGTCCTGCCCTGCCTGCACACCTTCTGTGAGAAGTAAGTCTCTACCATACACCTAACCACTACACCCTACATCCTATACCTTAACCACTACACCCTACATCCTATACCCTAACCACTACACCCTACATAATATACCCTAACCACTACACCCTACATCCTATACCCCAACCACTACCACAACCCTAACGTCCTGGCCTGCCTACACACCTTCTGTGAGAAGTAAGTTTACACTACACCCTACATCCTATACCCTAACCACTACACCCTACATCCTATACCCTAACCACTACACCCTACATCCTATACCCTAACCACTACACCCTACACCCTACACCCTTCATCCTATACCCTAACCACTATCACAACCCCAAAGTCCTGCCCTGCCTACACACCTTCTGTAAGAAGTAAGTTTACACTACACCCTACAACCTATACCCTAACCACTACACCCTACATCCTATACCCTAACCACTACACCCTATATCCTATACCCTAACCACTACCACAACCCTAAAGTACCGTAACACTACTCTAACCCAACTTATACACGTTAACCACCCTAGCACTACTCATACACACTAACCACCCTAACCCCTAAACCCTACCCTACTAAATTACTTACCGTTAGCTCAAACTCAAATCAAATCGTATTTGTCACATACACAGGGTTAGCAGATGTTAATGGTCACATGGTTAGCAGATGTTAATGGTCACATGGTTAGCAGATGTTAATGGTCACATGGTTAGCAGATGTTATTGGTCACATGGTTAGCAGATGTTATTGGTCACATGGTTAGCAGATGTTAATGGTCACATGGTTAGCAGATGTTATTGGTCACATGGTTAGCAGATGTTATTGGTCACATACACATGGTTAACAGATGTTATTGGTCACATACACAGGGTTAGCAGATGTTATTGGTCACATACACAGGGTTAGCAGATGTTAATGGTCACATGGTTAGCAGATGTTATTGGTCACATGGTTAGCAGATGTTATTGGTCACATGGTTAGCAGATGTTATTGGTCACATGGTTAGCAGATGTTATTGGTCACATACACATGGTTAGCAGATGTTATTGGTCACATGGTTAGCAGATGTTATTGGTCACATGGTTAGCAGATGTTATTGGTCACATGGTTAGCAGATGTTAATGGTCACATGGTTAGCAGATGTTAATGGTCACATGGTTAGCAGATGTTAATGGTCACATTGTTAGCAGATGTTATTGGTCACATACACATGGTTAACAGATGTTATTGGTCACATACACAGGGTTAGCAGATGTTATTGGTCACATACACAGGGTTAGTAGATGTTAATGGTCACATGATTAGCAGATGTTAATGGTCACATGGTTAGCAGATGTTAATGGTCACATGGTTAGCAGATGTTAATGGTCACATGGTTAGCAGATGTTATTGGTCACATACACATGGTTAGCAGATGTTAATGGTCACATGGTTAGCAGATGTTATTGGTCACATACACATGGTTAGCAGATGTTAATGGTCACATGGTTAGCAGATGTTATTGGTCACATACACATGGTTAGCAGATGTTATTGGTCACATGGTTAGCAGATGTTATTGGTCACATACACAGGGTTAGCAGATGTTATTGGTCACATACACATGGTTAGCAGATGTTAATGGTCACATGGTTAGCAGATGTTAATGGTCACATGGTTAGCAGATGTTATTGGTCACATACACATGGTTAACAGATGTTATTGGTCACATACACATGGTTAGCAGATGTTAATGGTCACATGGTTAGCAGATGTTATTGGTCACATACACATGGTTAGCAGATGTTAATGGTCACATGGTTAGCAGATGTTATTGGTCACATACACATGGTTAGCAGATGTTAATGGTCACATGGTTAGCAGATGTTATTGGTCACATACACATGGTTAGCAGATGTTAATGGTCACATGGTTAGCAGATGTTATTGGTCACATACACAGGGTTAGCAGATGTTATTGGTCACATGGTTAGCAGATGTTATTGGTCACATACACATGGTTAGCAGATGTTAATGGTCACATGGTTAGCAGATGTTATTGGTCACATGGTTAGCAGATGTTATTGGTCACATACACATGGTTAGCAGATGTTAATGGTCACATGGTTAGCAGATGTTATTGGTCACATGGTTAGCAGATGTTATTGGTCACATACACATGGTTAGCAGATGTTAATGGTCACATACACATGGTTAGCAGATGTTATTGGTCACATACACATGGTTAGAAGATGTTATTGGTCACATACACATGGTTAGCAGATGTTAATGGTCACATGGTTAGCAGATGTTATTGGTCAAATGGTTAGCAGATGTTATTGGTCACATGGTTAGCAGATGTTAATGGTAACATACACATGGTTAGCAGATGTTAATGGTCACATGGTTAGCAGATGTTATTGGTCACATGGTTAGCAGATGTTATTGTTCACATACACATGGTTAGCAGATGTTAATGGTCACATGGTTAGCAGATGTTAATGGTCACATGGTTAGCAGATGTTATTGGTCACATGGTTAGCAGATGTTATTGGTCACATACACATGGTTAGCAGATGTTAATGGTCACATGGTTAGCAGATGTTATTGGTCACATGGTTAGCAGACGTTAATGGTCACATGGTTAGCAGATGTTATTGGTCACATACACATGGTTAGCAGATGTTATTGTCACATACACATGGTTAGCAGATGTTATTGGTCACATACACATGGTTAGCAGATGTTATTGGTCACATGGTTAGCAGATGTTATTGGTCACATACACATGGTTAACAGATGTTATTGGTCACATACACATGGTTAGCAGATGTTAATGGTCACATACACATGGTTAGCAGATGTTATTGGTCACATACACATGGTTAGAAGATGTTATTGGTCACATACACATGGTTAGCAGATGTTAATGGTCACATGGTTAGCAGATGTTATTGGTCAAATGGTTAGCAGATGTTATTGGTCACATGGTTAGCAGATGTTAATGGTAACATACACATGGTTAGCAGATGTTAATGGTCACATGGTTAGCAGATGTTATTGGTCACATGGTTAGCAGATGTTATTGTTCACATACACATGGTTAGCAGATGTTAATGGTCACATGGTTAGCAGATGTTATTGGTCACATGGTTAGCAGATGTTATTGGTCACATGGTTAGCAGATGTTATTGGTCACATGGTTAGCAGATGTTAATGGTCACATGGTTAGCAGATGTTATTGTTCACATGGTTAGCAGATGTTAATGGTCACATGGTTAGCAGATGTTATTGGTCACATGGTTAGCAGATGTTAATGGTCACATGGTTAGCAGATGTTATTGGTCACATGGTTAGCAGATGTTAATGGTCACATGGTTAGCAGATGTTATTGGTCACATGGTTAGCAGATGTTAATGGTCACATGGTTAGCAGATGTTAATGGTCACATGGTTAGCAGATGTTAATGGTCACATTGTTAGCAGATGTTATTGGTCACATACACATGGTTAACAGATGTTATTGGTCACATACACAGGGTTAGCAGATGTTATTGGTCACATACACAGGGTTAGTAGATGTTAATGGTCACATGATTAGCAGATGTTAATGGTCACATGGTTAGCAGATGTTAATGGTCACATGGTTAGCAGATGTTAATGGTCACATGGTTAGCAGATGTTATTGGTCACATACACATGGTTAGCAGATGTTAATGGTCACATGGTTAGCAGATGTTATTGGTCACATACACATGGTTAGCAGATGTTAATGGTCACATGGTTAGCAGATGTTATTTGTCACATACACATGGTTAGCAGATGTTATTGGTCACATGGTTAGCAGATGTTATTGGTCACATACACAGGGTTAGCAGATGTTATTGGTCACATACACATGGTTAGCAGATGTTAATGGTCACATGGTTAGCAGATGTTAATGGTCACATGGTTAGCAGATGTTATTGGTCACATACACATGGTTAACAGATGTTATTGGTCACATACACATGGTTAGCAGATGTTAATGGTCACATGGTTAGCAGATGTTATTGGTCACATACACATGGTTAGCAGATGTTAATGGTCACATGGTTAGCAGATGTTATTGGTCACATACACATGGTTAGCAGATCTTAATGGTCACATGGTTAGCAGATGTTATTGGTCACATACACATGGTTAGCAGATGTTAATGGTCACATGGTTAGCAGATGTTATTGGTCACATACACAGGGTTAGCAGATGTTATTGGTCACATGGTTAGCAGATGTTATTGGTCACATACACATGGTTAGCAGATGTTAATGGTCACATGGTTAGCAGATGTTATTGGTCACATGGTTAGCAGAAGTTATTGGTCACATACACATGGTTAGCAGATGTTAATGGTCACATGGTTAGCAGATGTTATTGGTCACATGGTTAGCAGATGTTATTGGTCACATACACATGGTTAGCAGATGTTAATGGTCACATACACATGGTTAGCAGATGTTATTGGTCACATACACATGGTTAGAAGATGTTATTGGTCACATACACATGGTTAGCAGATGTTAATGGTCACATGGTTAGCAGATGTTATTGGTCAAATGGTTAGCAGATGTTATTGGTCACATGGTTAGCAGATGTTAATGGTAACATACACATGGTTAGCAGATGTTAATGGTCACATGGTTAGCAGATGTTATTGGTCACATGGTTAGCAGATGTTATTGGTCACATGGTTAGCAGATGTTATTGGTCACATACACATGGTTAGCAGATGTTAATGGTCACATGGTTAGCAGATGTTATTGGTCACATGGTTAGCAGACATTAATGGTCACATGGTTAGCAGATGTTATTGGTCACATACACATGGTTAGCAGATATTATTGGTCACATACACATGGTTAGCAGATGTTATTGGTCACATACACATGGTTAGCAGATGTTATTGGTCACATGGTTAGCAGATGTTATTGGTCACATACACATGGTTAACATATGTTATTGGTCACATACACATGGTTAGCAGATGTTAATGGTCACATACACATGGTTAGCAGATGTTATTGGTCACATACACATGGTTAGAAGATGTTATTGGTCACATACACATGGTTAGCAGATGTTAATGGTCACATGGTTAGCAGATGTTATTGGTCAAATGGTTAGCAGATGTTATTGGTCACATGGTTAGCAGATGTTAATGGTAACATACACATGGTTAGCAGATGTTAATGGTCACATGGTTAGCAGATGTTATTGGTCACATGGTTAGCAGATGTTATTGTTCACATACACATGGTTAGCAGATGTTAATGGTCACATGGTTAGCAGATGTTATTGGTCACATGGTTAGCAGATGTTATTGGTCACATGGTTAGCAGATGTTATTGGTCACATACACATGGTTAGCAGATGTTAATGGTCACATGGTTAGCAGATGTTATTGTTCACATGGTTAGCAGATGTTAATGGTCACATACACATGGCTAGCAGATGTTAATGGTCACATGGTTAGCAGATGTTATTGGTCACATGGTTAGCAGATGTTAATGGTCACATACACA
>NC_143050.1:6215000-6277500 GCF_057628025.1 Oncorhynchus mykiss
CCCTCTACTACCCCCTACAACCACCGATACCCCTCTACTACCCTACAACCACTAATACCCCCCTACTACCACTAATACCCCTCTACTACCCTCCACTACCCCCTACAACCACTGATACCCCTCTACTACCCCTACAACCACTGATACCCCTCTACTACCCCCTACAACCACTGACACCCTTCTACTACCCCCTACAACCACTGATACCCCTCTACTACCCCCTACAACCACTGATACACCTCAACTACCCACTACAACCACTGATACCCCTCTACTACCCCCTACAACCACCAATACCCCTCTACTACCCCTACAACCACTGATACCCCTCTACTACCACTAATACCCCTCTACTACCACTAATACCCCTCTATTACCACTAATACCCCTCTTACTACCCCCTACTACCACTAATACCCCTCTTACTACCCTCCACTACCCCCTACAATCACTGATACCCCTCTACTACCCCCTACAACCACTGATACCCCTCTACTACCACTAATACCCCTCTACTACCCCCTACAACCACTGATAACCCTCTACTACCCCCAACTACCACTAATACCCCTCTACTACCCCAACTACCTCAAATACCCCTCTACTACCTCAAATACCCCTCTACTACCTCAAATACCCCTCTACTACCCCCTACAACCACTGATACCCCTCTACTACCCCCTACAACCACCGATACCCCTCTACTACCCTACAACCACTAATACCCCCCTACTACCACTAATACCCCTCTACTACCCTCCACTACCCCCTACAACCACTGATACCCCTCTACTACCCCTACAAACACTGATACCCCTCTACTACCCCCTACAACCACTGACACCCTTCTACTACCCCCTACAACCACTGATACCCCTCTACTACCCCCTACAACCACTGATACACCTCAACTACCCACTACAACCACTGATACCCCTCTACTACCCCCTACAACCACCAATACCCCTCTACTACCCCTACAACCACTGATACCCCTCTACTACCACTAATACCCCTCTACTACCACTAATACCCCTCTATTACCACTAATACCCCTCTTACTACCCCCTACTACCACTAATACCCCTCTTACTACCCTCCACTACCCTCTACAACCACTGATACCCCTCTGCTACCCCCTACAACCACTGATACCCCTCTACTACCACTAATACCCCTCTACTACCCCCTACAACCACTGATAACCCTCTACTACCCCCAACTACCACTAATACCCCTCTACTACCCCAACTACCTCAAATACCCCTCTACTACCTCAAATACCCCTCTACTACCTCAAATACCTCTCTACTGCCCCCTACTACCACCAATACCCCTCTACAATCACTAATACCCCTCTACTACCACTAATACCCCTCTACTGCCCAGTACTACCACTAATACCCCTCTACTACCACTAATACCCCCTACTACCCCAACTACCTCAAATACCCCTCTACTACCTCCTACTACCACTAATACCCCTCTACTACCCCAACTACCTCAAATACCCCTCTACTACCCCCAACTACCATTAATACCCCTCTACTACCCAAACTACCACTAATACCCCTCTACTACCTCAAATACCCCTCTACTACCCCCTACTACCACTAATACCCCTCTACTACCCCAACTACCTCCAATACCACTCTACTACCCCCAACTACCACTAATACCCCTCTTACTACCCTCTACTAACACTAATACCCCTCCACTACCCCTCTACTACCTCAAATACCCCTCTACTTCCCCCAACTACCACTAATACCCCTCTACTACCCCACCTACCTCAAATACCCCTCTACTACACCCTACTACCTAAAATACCCCTCTACTGCCCCTACTACCACCAATAACCCTCTACTACCACTAATACCCCTCTACTACCACTAATACCCCTCTACTACCCCCAACTACAACTAATAGCCCTCTACTACCCCAACTACCTCAAATACCCCTCTACTAACCCCTACTACCACCAATACCCCTCTACTACCACTAATAGCCCTCTACTACCCCAACTACCTCAAATACCCCTCTCCTGCCCCCTACTACCACCAATACCCCTCTACTACCACCAATACCCCTCTACTACCACTAATACCCCTCTACTACCTCAAATACCACTAATAGCCCTCTACTACCCCTACTACCTCAAATACCCCTCTACTACCTCAAATACCCCTCTACCACCCCCTACTACCACTAATACCCCTCTACTACCACTAATACCCCCTACTACCACTAATACCCCTCTACTACCACTAATACCTCTCTACTACCACTAATACCCCTCTACTATCCCTACTACCACTAATACCCCTCTACTACCACTAATACCCCTCTACAGCTCCATACTACCACCAATACCCCTCTACTGCCCAGTACTACCCCTAATACCCCTCTACTAACACTAATACCTCCCTACTACCACTAATACCCCTCTACTACCACTAATACCCCCCTACTACCACTAATACCCCTCTGCTTCCAGTAATACCCCCCTACTACCCCTAATACCCCTCTACTTCCACTAATATCCCTCTACAGCTCCATACTACCACTAATACCCTTCTACTGCTCAGTACTACCACTAATACCCCTCTACAGCTCCATACTACCACTAATACCCCTCTACAGCTCCATACTACCACTAATACCCCTCTACTACTATTATTGACCATAACCTGTTGTTGAGAAACGTATGTGTTATGGCTTTGCCTCAGCCATATCGTGGATTCATAGCTAACTATCCAATAGAACTCAGAGTGTTTTCTTTAATGGAAGCTTCTCCATTGTCAAACATGTAAAGTGTGGTGTACCGCAGAGTAGCTCTCGAGGCCCTCTACTCTTTTCTATTTTTACCAATGACCTGCCACCGCTGGCATTGAACAAAGCCTGTGTGTCCATGTATGCTGATGACTCAACCATATACTCATCAGCAACCACAGCTAATAAAGTCGCTGAAACCCTTAACAAGGAGTTTCTGCCTGTTTTGGAGTGGGTGGTCAGTAATAAACTGGCCCTAAACATCTCTAAAACTAAGAACATTGTATTCGGTACAAATTATTCCTTAAATTCTAGACCTCAGCTGAATCTGGGAATGAATGGTGTGGCTGTTGAACAAGTTGAGGAGACTAAATTACTTGGCGTTACCTTAGATTGTAAACTGTCATGGTCAAAACATACAGTTGAAGTCGGAAGTTTACATACACTTAGGTTGGAGTCATTAAAACTTGGTTTTCAACCACACCACAAATTTCTTGTTGACAAACTATAGTTTTGGCAAGTCGGTTAGGACATCTACATTGTGCAGGACACAAGTAATGTTTCCAACAATTGTTTACAGACAGATTATTTCACTTATAATTCACTGTACATACACTAAGTTGACTGTGCCTTTAAACAGCTTGGAAAATTCCAGAAAATTATGTCATGGCTTTAGAAACTTCTGATAGGCTAAGTGACATAATTTGAGTCAATTGGAGGTGTACCTGTGGATGTATTTCAAGGCCTACCTTCAAAAACAGTGCCTCTTTGCTTGACATCATGGAAAAATCTAAAGAAATCAGCCAAGACCTCAGAAAAAAATGGTGGACCTCCACAAGTCTGGTTCATCCTTGGGAGCAATTTCCAAACGCCTGAAGGTACCACATGAATCTGTACAAACAATAGTATGCAAGTATAAACACCATGGGACCATGCAGCCGTCAAACCGCTCAGGAAGGAGACGCGTTCTGTCTCTTAGAGATTAACGTACTTTGGTGCGAAAAGTGCAAATCAATCCCAGAACAACAGCAAAGGACCTTGTGAAGATGCTGGAGGAAACAGGTACAAAAGTATCTATATCCACAGTAAAACAAGCCCTATATCGACATAACCTTAATTAAAGGCCGCTCAGCAAGGAAGAAGCCACTGCTATGAACCGCCATAAAAAAGCCAGACTACGGTTTACAACTGCACATGGGGACAAAGACTGTACTTTTTGGAGAAATGTCCTCTTGTCTGATGAAACAAAAATAGAACTGTTTGGCCATAATGACCATTGTTATGTTTGAGGGAAAAAGGGGGATGCTTGCAAGCCGAAGAACACCATCCCAACCGTGAAGCACAGGGGTGGCAGCATCATGTTGTGGTGATGCTTTGCTGCAGGAGGGACTAGTGCACTTCACAAAATAGATGGCTTCATGAGGAAGAAAAGTATGTGGATATATTGAAGCAACATCTCAAGACATCAGTCAGGAAGTTAAAGCTTGGTCGCAAATGGGTCTTCCAAATGGACAATGACCCCAAGAATACTTCCAAAGTTGTGGGAAAATGGCTTAAGGACAACAAAGTCAAGGAATTGGAGTGGCCATCCCAAAGCCCTGACCTCATCCTATGGAAAACATGTGGCCAGAACTGAAAAAGCGTGTGCGAGCAAGGAGGCCTACAAACCTGACTCAGTTACACCAGCTCTGTCAGGAGGAATGGGCAAAAATTCACCCAATTCATTGTGGGAATCGTGTGGAAGGCTATCCAAAATATTTGACCCAAGTTAAACAATTTAAAGGCAAGGCTACCAAATATCAATTGAGTGTATGTAAACTTCTGACCCACTGGGAATGTGATGAAAGAAATAAATAATTCTCTCTACTATTATTCTGACATTTCACATTCTTCAAATAAAGTGGTGATCCTAACTGACATAAAACAGGGGATTGTTACTCGGAATAAATGTCAGGAATTGTGAAAAACGGGGTTTAAATGTATTTGGCTAAGGTGTATGTAATCTTCCGACTTCAACTGTAGATTCAATGGTTGTAAAGATGGGGAGAGGTCTCTCTGTAAAAAATACACACTCCGCTTTTTGACACCACACTCCAAAAAGCGAGTCCTGCTCTAGTTTTGTTTTATCCTGATTATTGTCCAGTCGTGTGGTGTGGAGCTGCAAGGAAAGACCTAGTTAAACTGCAGCTGGCCGAGAACAGAGCAGCACGCCTTGCTCTTTGCTGTTTTCAGAGGGCTAACATCAATACCATGCATGCCAGTCTCTCTTGGCTAAGAGTTGATGAGAGACTGACTGCACTACTTCATTAATAAAGTGTTTTAAATTGTTTGCTTAGTCCACTTACACACAGCTCTGACACACACACACATGCAAACAGATATGAAACCAGGGGTCTTTTCAAAGTCGCAAAATTGAGAACATATTCAAGAAAGCGTACAGTATTACATAGAGCCATTAGTGCATGGAACTCCCCTCCATCTCATATTGCTCAAGTGAACATCAAACCTGGTTTAAAAAAACAGATAAAGCAACATCTCATGGCACAACGACTCTCCCCTATTGGACCTAGACAGTTTGTGTGTATGTACTGATATGTAGGCTACGCGTGCCTTTTGTAAATTGCTGTAGTTCTGTATTATGTTTCATGTTTCATGTTTTGTGTCGACCGCAGGAAGAGTAGAACCACTACAACCACTAATACCCCTCTACTACCCCCTACTACCACTAATACCCCTCTACTGCCACTAATACCCCTCTACTGCCACTAATACCCCTCTACTACCACTAATACCCCTCTACTGCCACTAATACCCCTCTACTACCACTAATACCCCTCTACTACCCCCTACTACCACTAATACCCCTCTACTACCACTAATGCCCCTCTACTACCACTAATACCCCTCTACTATAATGCAGGTATAATACATTATGATGCAGGTATAATGCATTATGATGCAGGTATAATACATTATGATGCAGGTATAATGCATTATGATGCAGGTATAATGCAGGTATAATGCATTATGATACAGATATAATGCATTATGATGCAGGTATAATGCAGGTATAATGCATTATGATACAGATATAATGCATTATGATGCAGGTATAATGCAGGTATAATGCATTACGATGCAGGTATAATGCATTATGATGCAGGTATAATGCAGGTATAATACATTATGATACAGGTATAATGCAGGTATAATGCATTATGATGCAGGTATAATGCAGGTATAATGCATTATGATGCAGGTATAATACATTATGATACAGGTATAATGCAGGTATAATACATTATGATACAGGTATAATGCATTATGATGCAGGTATAATGCATTATGATGCAGGTATAATGCAGGTATAATACATTATGATACAGGTATAATGCAGGTATAATGCATTATGATGCAGGTATAATGCAGGTATAATGCATTATGATGCAGGTATAATGCAGGTATAATGCATTATGATGCAGGTATAATACATTATGATACAGGTATAATGCAGGTATAATACATTATGATACAGGTATAATGCATTATGATGCAGGTATAATGCATTATGATGCAGGTATAATGCAGGTATAATACATTATGATACAGGTATAATGCAGGTATAATGCATTATGATGCAGGTATAATGCAGGTATAATGCATTATGATGCAGGTATAATGCAGGTATAATACATTATGATACAGGTATAATGCATTATGATGCAGGTATAATGCATTATGATGCAGGTATAATGCAGGTATAATACATTATGATACAGGTATAATGCATTATGATGCATTATGATGCAGGTATAATGCAGGTATAATACATTATGATGCAGGTATAATACATTATGATGCAGGTATAATACATTATGATGCAGGTATAATGCAGGTATAATACATTATGATACAGGTATAATGCAGGTATAATGCATTATGATACAGGTATAATACATTATGATGCAGGTATAAAGCAGGTATAATGCATTATGATGCAGGTATAATGCAGGTATAATGCATTATGATGCAGGTATAATACATTATGATACAGGTATAATGCATTATGATGCAGATATAATACATTATGATACAGGTATAATGCAGGTATAATGCAGGTATAATACATTATGATACAGGTATAATACATTATGATACAGGTATAATGCATTATGATGCAGATATAATGCATTATGATGCAGGTATAATGCAGGTATAATACATTATGATACAGGTATAATACATTATAATGCAGGTATAATGCATTATGATGCAGGTATAATACATTATGATACAGGTATAATGCATTATGATGCAGATATAATGCATTATGATGCAGGTATAATGCAGGTATAATACATTATGATGCAGGTATAATACATTATGATGCAGGTATAATACATTATGATGCAGGTATAATACATTATGATGCAGGTATAATACATTATGATGCAGGTATAATACATTATGATGCAGATATAATACATTATGATGCAGGTATAATACATTATGATGCAGGTATAATGCAGGTATAATACATTATGATGCAGGTATAATACATTATGATGCAGGTATAATGCATTATGATGCAGGTATAATGCATTATGATGCAGGTATAATACATTATGATGCAGGTATAATACATTATGATGCAGGTATAATACATTATGATGCAGGTATAATGCATTATGATGCAGGTATAATGCAGGTATAATACATTATGATGCAGGTATAATACATTATGATGCAGGTATAATACATTATGATGCAGGTATAATACATTATGATGCAGGTATAATGCAGGTATAATACATTATGATGCAGGTATAATGCAGGTATAATACATTATGATGCAGGTATAATGCATTATGATGCAGGTATAATACATTATGATGCAGGTATAATGCATTATGATGCAGATATAATGCATTATAATGCAGGTATAATGCAGGTATAATACATTATGATGCAGATATAATACATTATGATGCAGGTATAATACATTATGATGCAGATATAATACATTATGATGCAGGTATAATACATTATAATGCAGGTATAATGCAGGTATAATACATTATGATTCAGGTATAATACATTATAATGCAGGTATAATGCAGGTATAATACATTATAATGCAGGTATAATGCAGGTATAATACATTATGATACAGGTATAATGCAGGTATAATGCATTATGATGCAGGTATAATACATTATGATGCAGGTATAATACATTATGATGCAGGTATAATGCAGGTATAATGCATTATGATGCAGGTATAATACATTATGATGCAGGTATAATACATTATGATGCAGGTATAATGCAGGTATAATGCATTATGATGCAGGTATAATACATTATGATGCAGGTATAATACATTATGATGCAGGTATAATACATTATGATGCAGGTATAATACATTATGATGCAGGTATAATACATTATGATGCAGGTATAATACATTATGATGCAGGTATAATACATTATGATGCAGGTATAATACATTATGATGCAGGTATAATACATTATGATGCAGGTATAATGCAGCTATAATGCATTATGATGCAGGTATAATGCATTATGATGCAGGTATAATGCATTATGATGCAGGTATAATGCAGCTATAATGCATTATGATGCAGGTATAATGTATTATGATGTATAATCGTGATGAGTATGTCTGGCCCCAGTATAATGTCTTAAAGGTTTCCACTCAGTCAAAATAATGTCTTCCATGATTTGGAAGTGGGACCTGTAAAATATTATACTGGAACATTTGATGATATTTGGATGAAACTATGACCAAACTATGGAAAATGGCTGTTGCTCCTACACTGATACAGTTTGATCATAAAGTTACTCGTCCCCTTACCCAAACACTTGAATTAAGGAGACGCGTATATTTTGTGACATCACAAAATGCCTCTCATTTTAACCCACCAATGGTAACGTCTTAAACTCCTAATTTAATAACCTCATTTAAAAGGTGCACTATGCAGAAATCACTCTGCCATTTCCTGTTTACTAAAATTCTTATAGTTCGTCTAATTTTAGATTGTTACAAACAAGCAAGTGTAGTGTAGAGAATCATTATACCATCTAAACTGCTGTAAAATATATTTTCCATGAGGAAAACTATTGTATTTTCAGCTGTTTGAAGCCAGTGAATAAAACCCAAAGTAAAACACGCAAAAATTAAACTTAATTACAGATTTCTTGATTTATCTTAGATGAATTTGGACTATTTTGAGGAAGTGTATACTGGCTATGTTGTTGCTACGGCGTCTCAAGAGGGACAAAGTGTAATATTTCCTTTTTTTCTCATTTTCCAAGCAAAGGGTTTTTTAAGTGGGTATGCGAGGCACAGACATTTGCTCTGCCTGCTAGGAGCAAATCAAACCTAATATGCGGGGCGTCTTTAGGGAAAGATTCTCATAGGTTTCCTCTTTCACCTGTGTCTGGGTTTAGCTAGTTACTTGCTAGAAAGATCTTTAGCTAGTATGGAACACACGCAGGGGAAGGGTTGCCCAAAACTCAGACGCAGTTGTGATGTCATTACATCAAGAGACATGCCGAACAGAAGATTCATGCAAACTTCCTCTCATGATTGACAGTCACGCTATATGAACAAAAATGGTCTGTTAGTCAGTATATTTAATGTATGAAGTGTACCCAGACTTCTCCCTGTCCATTTTCAACTAAAATTGTCCAAGATGAACTAGCTAGCTAGCTAGCTTGAAAAAAAAACGTTGCTGACAATTCACAAATAATTTGTGAAACCATGACAGGATTGGATGTCGCATGTAATGTCCAACGTTGTTTGAGTTTCTTTGCGTAACAGCACAATTTGTTTGAGACGCAACACTGCCCACTGAGTCCATGTTGCTTGACGTAGGCATTTTCAAAGAACTGCTAGTCAAGGTGAGTTCTCCGCACCACTCATTGTCTTTTCAGACTTCCCAGTAGTTTGACATGAGAGAAAAAATAAATTTGCTAAAATTCTGAGCATTTTTCTAGCGGAAACAAAAATGTTATGGGTGATGGTTTTGGTAGTCGAAAAGGCTATTTTACATGGGAATCAGAATGACTGTTCAGGACTTCTTAAAGTGCTTGGGACACAAATGGTGCAGTGTGGTGTTTGTCTCCCCCTGCAGGTGATGGAGTTCTACTGCGAGTCGTGTGAGACCGCCATGTGTCTGGAATGTACAAAGGGAGAGCACAGAGAGCATGTGACCGTCCCTCTGAGGGATGTCCTGGAGCAGCACAAAACCCAACTGAAGACACAGCTAGACGCCATACGCAATAGGTACACTCACTCTAACCCTGACCCTCAACTTGATCCTAACTATAACCCTGACCCTCAACCTGACCCTAACCCTGATTTATAAGGGAAATCCAGGATTACGACACTTGAGACTTTAAATAAATAAATAAATAATGAGATTGGAGAACACATTGGGAGGGATCTAAGAACATTCCTCCATACAGAATCTTTCCAGATCCTTGATATCATCCAGTCTGTGCTTATGGACTGCCCTCTTCCATTCAAACCACAGGTTTTCAAATGGGTTCAAGTCCGGGGGACAGACGGCCATTGCAAAATCTTGATTTTGTGGCCAATTAACTAATTTCTTTGTGGATTTGTGTGTGTTCTTGGGGTTATCGTCTTGCTGGAAGACCCACTTGCGGCCAAGTGTCAGCCTCCTGGCAGAGACAACCAGGTTTATGTTTGAATTGTTTTTAATGTTATTTTTTTATTTAAACTTTTATTTAACTATGCAAGTCAGTTAAGAACAAAATTCTTATTTACAATGACTGCCTACCCCGGGCTAAACCCGGACCACGCCGGGCCAATTGGGCGCCGCCTTTATGGGACTCCCAATCACGGCCGAATGTGATACAGCCTGGATGTCCTACTGGATCAAATTCATGATATCGTTGACCTTAACTCCATTGCAACCAGATTTCCCACAGCAAAGCTGACATTCAATACTGTTGTTGATCTTCTGGATCTGCCCTCATATTTAGACTCACGTTGAAGTGTTCTACCAATTTAGTTTTAGGACAACCAGGGCTAAACGTGGAGTACACAACAATTTGACATAAATAGCTGCATCCATGAGTTTTGTATTGTTCAAGAGCTTGGGACTATGAGGGTCCGTCTGCATTTTTGTCACCGTGTTCTCTACCTACAGCTTGTGGAAGGCTACCCGAAATGTTTGACCGAAGTTAAACAATTTAAAGGCAATGCTACCAAATACTCATTGAGTGTATGTAAACTTCTGACCCACTGGGAATGTGATGGAAGAAATAAAAGCTGAAATAAATCACTCTCCACTATTATTCTGACATTTCACATTCTTAAAATAAAGTGGCGATCCTAAATGACCTAAAACAGGGGATTTTACGTGGATTAAATGTCAGAAATTGTGAAAAACTGAGTTTAAATGTACAGTAAGGGAAAAAACTATTTGATCCCCTGCTGATTTTGTACATTTGCCCACTGACAAAGAAATTATCAGTCTATAATTTTAATGTTAGGTTTATTTGAACAGTGAGAGACAGAATAACAACAACAAAATCCAGAAAAACGCATGTCAAAAATGTTATAAATTGATTTGCATTTTAATTAGGCAAATAAGTATCTGTTCTGCAAAACAGGACTTAGTACTTGGTGGCAAAACCCTTGTTGGCAATCACAGAGGTCAGACGTTTCTTGTAGTTGGCCACCAGGTTGGCACACATCTCAGGAGGGATTTTGTCCCCCTCCTCTTTGCAGATCTTCTCCAAGTCATTAAGGTTTCGAGGCTAATGTTTGGCAACTCGAACCTTCAGCTCCCTCCACAGATTTTCTATGGGATTAAGGTCTGGAGACTGGCTAGCCCACTTCAGGACCTTAATGTGCTTCTTCTTGAGCCACTCCTTTGTTGCCTTGGCCGCGTGTTTTAGGTCATTGTCATGCTGGAATACCCATCCACGACCCATTTTCAATGTCCTGGCTGAAGAAAGGAGGTTCTCACCCAAGATTTGACGGTACATGACCCCGTCCATCGTCCCTTTGATGCAGTGAAGTTGTCCTGCCCCCTTAATAGAAAAACACCCCCAAAGCATAATGTTTCCACCTCCATGTTTGACGGTGGGGATCTTGGGGTCATAGGCATCATTCCTCCTCCTCCAAACACGGCAAGTTGAGTTGATACCAAAGAGCTCCATTTTGGTCTCATCTGACCACAACACTTTCACCCAGTTGTCCTCTGAATCATTCAGATGTTAATTGGCAAACTTCAGACGGGCATGTATATGTGCTTTCTTGAGCAGGGGGACCTTGCGGGCGCTGCAGGATTTCAGTTCTTCACGGCATAGTGTGTTACCAATTGTTTTCTTGGTGACTATGGTCCCAGCTGCCTTGAGATCATTGACAAGATCCTCCCGTGTAGTTCTGGGCTGATTCCTCACCGTTCTCATGATCCTTGCAACTCCACGAGGTGAGATCTTGCATGGAGCCCCAGACCGAGGGAGATCGACAGTTCTTTTGTGTTTCTTCCATTTGCGAATAATCGCACCACCTGTTGTCACCTTCTCACCAAGCTGCTTGGCGATGGTCTTGTAGCCCATTCCAGCCTTGTGTAGGTCTACAATCTTGTCCCTGACATCCTTGGAGAGCTCTTTGGTCTTGGCCATGGTGGAGAGTTTGGAATCGGATTGATTGATTGCTTCTGTGGACAGGTGTCTTGTATACAGGTAACAAACTGAGATTAGGAGCACTCCCTTTAAGAGTGTGCTCCTAATCTCAGCTCGTTACCTGTATAAAAGACACCTGGGAGCCAAAAATCTTTCAAATACTTATTTCCCTCATTAAAATGCAAATCAATTTATAACATTTTTGACATGCGTTTTTCTGGATTTTTTTGTTGTTATTCTGTCTCTCACTGTTCAAATTCACCTGCCATTAAAATGATAGACTGATCATTTCTTTGTCAGTGGGCAAACGTACAAAATCAGCAGGGGATCAAATACTTTTTTCCCCTCACTGTACTCTAAATACCCCAATTCATTCACATAATACAAACATAATACAAAGATAAAAATTGCTACCATTCAAACCAAGGAGGTTTCGGAACTTTAAAAAACAATTCTCAGATTCATTATCTTACCGTATATATACCTATATACACTCAGATATACCTATATGCTCAGATATACTATATACTTACATATACCTATATACTCAGATATACCTATATACTCAGAAAAACCTATATACTATATACTCAGTTATACTATGTACTCAGATACCTATATACTCAGATATACCTATATACGCAGATATACTCAGATATACCTACATACTTAGATATACATCTATATATTCAGATATACCTATAAACTATATATTAATATATACCTATATATGCAGATATACTCAGATATACCTATATACGCAGATATCCCTATGAACTATATACTCAGACATATCTACATACTATATACTTAGATACACCTGTACCTATGATACAATTTACAGACCTCTACATGCTTTGTAAGTAGCAAAACCTGCAAAATCGGCAGTGTATCAAATACTTGTTCTCCCCACTGTAGGTATATCTGAATATATAGTTTATAGGTATATCTGAGTTTATAGGTCTTCAACTGTGAGAGACGGAATCTAAAACAAAATCCAGAAAATCACATTGTATGATTTTTAAGTAATTCATTTGCATTTCATTGCATGACATAAGTATTTGATACATCAGAAAAGCAGAACTTAATATTTGCTACAGAAACCTTTGTTTGCAATTACAGAGATCATATGTTTCCTGTAGTTCATGACCAGGTTTACACACACTGCAGCAGGGATTTTGGCCCACTCCTCCCTACAGACCTTCTCCAGATCCTTCAGGTTTCGGGGCTGTCGCTGGGCAATACGGACTTTCAGCTCCCTCCAAAGATTTTCTATTGGGTTCAGGTCTGGAGACTGGCTAGGCCACTCCAGGACCTTGAGGTGCTTCTTACGGAGCCACTCCTTAGTTGCCCTGGCTGTGTGTTTCGGGTCATTGTCATGCTGGAAGACCCAGCCACGACCCATCTTCAATGCTCTTAATGAGGGAAGGAGGTTGTTGGCCAAGATCTCGCGATACATGGCCCCATCCATCCTCCCCTCAATACGGTGCAGTCGTCCTGTCCCCTTTGCAGAAAAGCATCCCCAGAGAATGATGTTTCCACCTCCATGCTTTACGGTTGGAATGGTGTTCTTGGGGTTGTACTCGGGTTGTACTCATCCTTCTTCTTCCTCCAAACACGGCGAGTGGAGTTTAGACCAAAAAGCTCTATTTTTGTCTCATCAGACCACATGACCTTCTCCCATTCCTCCTCTGGATCATTCAGATGTTCATTGGCAAACTTCAGACGGGCCTGGACATGCGCTGGCTTGAGCAGGGGGACCTTGTGTGCGCTGCAGGATTTTAATCCATGACGGCGTAGTGTGTTACTAATGGTTTTCTTTGAGACTGTGGTCCCAGCTCTCTTCAGGTCATTGACCAGGTCCTGCCGTGTAATTCTGGGCTTATCCCTCACCTTCCTCATAATCATTGATGCCCCACGAGGTGAGATCTTGCATGGAGCCCCAGACCGAGGGTAATTGACCGTCATCTTGAACTTCTTCCACTTTCTAGTAATTTCGCCAACAGTTGTTGCCCTCTCACCAAGCTGCTTGCCAATTGTCCTGTAGCCCATCCCAGCCTTGTGCAGGTCTACAATTTAACCCTGATGTCCTTACACAGCTCTCTGGTCTTGGCCATTGTGGAGAGGTTGGAGTCTGTTTGATTGAGTGTGTGGACAGGTGTCTTTTATACAGGTAACGAGTTCAAACAGGTGCAGTTAATACAGGTAATGAGTGGAGAACAGGAGGGCTTCTTAAAGAAAAACTAACAGGTCTGTGAGAGCCGGAATTCTTACTGGTTGGTAGGTGATCAAATACTTATCTCATGCAATAAAATGCTAATTATTAATTTAAAAATCATACCATGTGATTTTCTGGATTTTTGTTTTAGATTCCGTCTCTCACAGTTGAAGTGTACCTATGATACAAATTACAGACCTCTACATGCTTTGTAAATAGGAAAACCTGCAGTGTATCAAATACTTGTTCTCCCTACTGTATATGCTCAGATATACCTATATACGCAGATATACCTATAAACTATATACTCAGATGTACCGATATGATCAGACGTACCTACAGTATATACTCATACATAGCTATATGCTCAGTTGAGGGCTGTGTCTTTACTAGCCATTAAACTCTTGCTTCATCATTTCCTCCATTCCTCACCTCCCTATCAAAGCTGAAGGATGTCAGAGGAAGGAACATTGGAATGCACTGCAATCTCTCTCCTCTCCTCCTATCTTCCCTTCTCTCCTCTCCTCTCCTCTCCTCTCCTCTCCTCTCCTCTCCTCTCCCTCTCTCCTTCACCTCTCTTCTCCTCCTCTCCTCCTCCTCCCCTCCTTTTCTCCTCCTCTCTCCCCTCTCCTCCTCCCTCCTCTCCTCCCTCCTCTTACCTCCTCCCTCCACTCTCCCTTTCTTTTTTCTCCACCTCCCTCCTCTCTCTCCTCCTCCTCCTCCTCCCTCTGCTCTCCCTCCTTTCTATTTTCTCCTCCACCCTCCTCCTCCTCCCTCCTCTCCCCCTCCCTATAGACTGCCCCAGCTAACAGCAGCTATAGAGCTGGTAGGGGAGATCTCCAAGCAGCTGACAGACAGGAAGAACGAGGCGGTGACAGAGATCAGCAGTACCTTCGAGGAGCTGGAGAGGGCGCTACAGCTCAGGAAGACAGCCCTCATCAATGACCTGGAGAACATATACAGTGCAAAGCAGAAGGTCAGACACACCCCTTAAAGCTAGACACACACCTTCTAGGCTACAGACACAACCTCTCTGGGCCAGACACACCCTCAATGGGTCAAACACACCCCCTTTAGGCTAGACACACACCCTCTAGGCTACAGACACACCCACAATGGGTCAGACACACCCACTTTAGGCTAGACACACACCCTCTAGGCTACAGGCACACCATCTCTGGCCCAGACACACCCACTATGGGTCAGACACCCCCCCTTTAGGCTACAGACACACCTTCGATGGGCCAGACACACCCCCTGTGGGCTAGACACACCCCTTAAAGCTAGACAAAACACCCTCTAGGCTACAGACACACCCTCTCCGGGTCAGACACACACACTATGGGTCAGACACACCTCTTTTAGGCTAGACACACCCCTTAAAGCTAGACACACCCCTAGACACACCCCTTAAAGCTAGACCCCTTCCTTTAGATTGTTTTTTGGGCTTGACTATCTGTGTTTACATGTATAAATCTGTTATTATTTTTTTTCTTTTCTAAATATATATATTTTTACCCCCTTTTCTCCCCAATTTCGTGGTATCCAATTGTTAGTAATTACTATCTTGACTCATCGCTACAACTCCCGTACGAGCTGGGGAGACGAAGGTCGAAAGCCACGTGTCCTCCGAAACACAACCCAACCAAGCCACACTGCTTCTTAACACAGCGCGCATCCAACCCGGAAGCCAGCCGCACCAATGTGTTGGAGGAAACACCGTGCACCTGGCGACCTTGGCTAGCGTGCACTGCGCCCGGCCCACCACATGATTCGCTGGTGTGCGATGAGACAAGGATATCCCTACCGGCCAAACCCTCCCTAACCCGGACGACGCTAGGCCAATTGTGCGTCGCCCCACGGACCTCCCGGTCGCAACAGAGTCTGGGCACGAACCCAGAGTCTCTGGTGGCACAGCTAGCGCTGCGATGCAGTGCCCTAGACCATTGCGCCACCCGGGAGGCATACATCTGTTATTTAATGCATTTCTATGGGCTGATAGCAGTAAGGCAAACTTCCATCCTCTCCTCCCTGCATCTCTACACTCTCTCCTCACGGTCTCTAACCATCTCTCCATCCTCTCCTCCCTGTCTCTAACCATCTCTCCATCCTCTCTCCTCCCTGTCTCTAACCATCTCTCCATCCTCTCCTCCCTGTCTCTAACCATCTCTCCATCCTCTCCTCCCTGTCTCTAACCCTCTCTCCATCCTCTCCTCCCTGTCTCTAACCATCTCTCCATCCTCTCCTCCCTGTCTCTAACCATCTCTCCATTGTCTCTCCTCCCTATCTCTAACCATCTCTCCATTGTCTCTCCTCCCGGTCTCTAACCATCTCTCCATCGTCTCTCCTCCCTGTCTCTAACCATCTCTCCTCCCTGTCTCTAACCATCTCTCCATCGTCTCTCCTCCCTGTCTCTAACCATCTCTCCATCCTCTCCTCCCGGTCTCTAACCATCTCTCCATCGTCTCTCCTCCCTGTCTCTATCTCTCCATCCTTTCCTCACGGTCTCTAACCATCTCTCCATTGTCTCTCCTCCCGGTCTCTAACCATCTCTCCATCGTCTCTCCTCCCTGTCTCTATCTCTCCATCCTCTCCTCCCTGTCTCTAACCATCTCTCCATTCTCTCTCCTCCCTGTCTCTAACCATCTCTCCATCATCTCTCCTCCCTGTCTCTAACCATCTCTCCATCGTCTCTCCTCCCTGTCTCTATCTCTCCATCCTCTCCTCCCTGTCTCTAACCATCTCTCCATCCTCTCCTCCCTGTCTCTAACCATCTCTCCATCCTCTCCTCCCTGTCTCTAACCATCTCTCCATCCTCTCCTCCCTGTCTCTAACCATCTCTCCATCCTCTCCTCCCTGTCTCTAACCATCTCTCCATCCTCTCCTCCCTGTCTCTAACCATCTCTCCATTGTCTCTCCTCCCTATCTCTAACCATCTCTCCATTGTCTCTCCTCCCGGTCTCTAACCATCTCTCCATCGTCTCTCCTCCCTGTCTCTAACCATCTCTCCTCCCTGTCTCTAACCATCTCTCCATCGTCTCTCCTCCCTGTCTCTAACCATCTCTCCATCCTCTCCTCCCGGTCTCTAACCATCTCTCCATCGTCTCTCCTCCCTGTCTCTATCTCTCCATCCTTTCCTCCCGGTCTCTAACCATCTCTCCATCGTCTCCCCTCCCTGTCTCTATCTCTCCATCCTCTCCTCCCTGTCTCTAACCATCTCTCCATTCTCTCTCCTCCCTGTCTCTAACCATCTCTCCATCATCTCTCCTCCCTGTCTCTAACCATCTCTCCATCGTCTCTCCTCCCTGTCTCTATCTCTCCATCCTCTCCTCCCTGTCTCTAACCATCTCTCCATCCTCTCCTCCCTGTCTCTAACCATCTCTCCATCCTCTGTCCTCCCTGTCTCTAACCATCTCACCATCCTCTATCCTCCCTGTCTCTAACCATCTCACCATCCTCTCTCCTCCCTGTCTCTAACCATCTCACCATCCTCTCTCCTCCCTGTCTCTAACCATCTCTCCTCCCTGTCTCTAACCATCTCTCCATCGTCTCTCCTCCCTGTCTCTAACCATCTCTCCATCCTCTCTCCTCCCTCTCTCTAACCATCTCACCATCCTCTATCCTCCCTGTCTCTAACCATCTCACCATCCTCTCTCCTCCCTGGCTCTAACCATCTCACCATCCTCTCTCCTCCCTGTCTCTAACCATCTCTCCTCCCTGTCTCTAACCATCTCTCCATTCTCTCTCCTCCCTGTCTCTAACCATCTCACCATCCTCTCTCCTCCCTGTCTCTAACCATCTCACCATCCTCTCTCCTCCCTGTCTCTAACCATCTCTCCTCCCTTTCTCTAACCATCTCTCCATCCTCTCCCCTCCCTGTCGCTAACCATCTCACCATCCTCTCTCCTCCCTGTCTCTAACCATCTCACAATCCTCTCTCCCTCCTGTCTCTAACCATCTCTCCTCCCTGTCTCTAACCATCTCTCCATCCTCTCCTCCCTGTCTCTAACCATCTCTCCATCCTTTCTCCTCCCTGTCTTTAACCATCTCTCCATCCTCTCTCCTCCCTGTCTCTAACCATCTCACCATCCTCTCTCCTCCCTGTCTCTAACCATCTCTCCATCCTCTCTCCTCCCTGTCTCTAACCATCTCTCCTCCCTGTCTCTAACCATCTCTCCTCCCTGTCTCTAACCATCTCTCCATCCTCTCTCCTCCCTGTCTCTAACCATCTCTCCATCCTCTCTCCTCCCTGTCTCTAAGCATCTCACCATCCTCTCTCCTCCCTGTCTCTAACCATCTCTCCATCCTCTCCTCCCTGTCTCTAACCATCTCTCCATCCTTTCTCCTCCCTGTCTTTAACCATCTCTCCATCCTCTCTCCTCCCTGTCTCTAACCATCTCACCATCCTCTCTCCTCCCTGTCTCTAACCATCTCTCCATCCTCTCTCCTCCCTGTCTCTAACCATCTCTCCTCCCTGTCTCTAACCATCTCTCCTCCCGGTCTCTAACCATCTCTCCATCGTCTCCCCTCCCTGTCTCTATCTCTCCATCCTCTCCTCCCTGTCTCTAACCATCTCTCCATTCTCTCTCCTCCCTGTCTCTAACCATCTCTCCATCATCTCTCCTCCCTGTCTCTAACCATCTCTCCATCGTCTCTCCTCCCTGTCTCTATCTCTCCATCCTCTCCTCCCTGTCTCTAACCATCTCTCCATCCTCTCCTCCCTGTCTCTAACCATCTCTCCATCCTCTGTCCTCCCTGTCTCTAACCATCTCACCATCCTCTATCCTCCCTGTCTCTAACCATCTCACCATCCTCTCTCCTCCCTGTCTCTAACCATCTCACCATCCTCTCTCCTCCCTGTCTCTAACCATCTCTCCTCCCTGTCTCTAACCATCTCTCCATCGTCTCTCCTCCCTGTCTCTAACCATCTCTCCATCCTCTCTCCTCCCTCTCTCTAACCATCTCACCATCCTCTATCCTCCCTGTCTCTAACCATCTCACCATCCTCTCTCCTCCCTGGCTCTAACCATCTCACCATCCTCTCTCCTCCCTGTCTCTAACCATCTCTCCTCCCTGTCTCTAACCATCTCTCCATTCTCTCTCCTCCCTGTCTCTAACCATCTCACCATCCTCTCTCCTCCCTGTCTCTAACCATCTCACCATCCTCTCTCCTCCCTGTCTCTAACCATCTCTCCTCCCTTTCTCTAACCATCTCTCCATCCTCTCCCCTCCCTGTCGCTAACCATCTCACCATCCTCTCTCCTCCCTGTCTCTAACCATCTCACAATCCTCTCTCCCTCCTGTCTCTAACCATCTCTCCTCCCTGTCTCTAACCATCTCTCCATCCTCTCCTCCCTGTCTCTAACCATCTCTCCATCCTTTCTCCTCCCTGTCTTTAACCATCTCTCCATCCTCTCTCCTCCCTGTCTCTAACCATCTCACCATCCTCTCTCCTCCCTGTCTCTAACCATCTCTCCATCCTCTCTCCTCCCTGTCTCTAACCATCTCTCCTCCCTGTCTCTAACCATCTCTCCTCCCTGTCTCTAACCATCTCTCCATCCTCTCTCCTCCCTGTCTCTAACCATCTCTCCATCCTCTCTCCTCCCTGTCTCTAAGCATCTCACCATCCTCTCTCCTCCCTGTCTCTAACCATCTCACCATCCTCTCTCCTCCCTGTCTCTAAACATCTCACCATCCTCTCTCCTCCCTGTCTCCAACCATCTCACCATCCTCTCTCCTCCCTGTCTCTAACCATCTCTCCATCGTCTCTCCTCCCTGTCTCTAACCATCTCTCCATCGTCTCTCCTCCCTGTCTCTAACCATCTCTCCATCGTCTCTCCTCCCTGTCTCTAACCATCTCTCCCCCCTGTCTCCAGGTGCTCCAGGCCCAGCTCTCCTCTCTCCTCCAGGGGAAGGACCACATCCAGAGCAGTTGTAGTTTTACTGAACAGGCCCTGAGCCACGGCAGTGCAACAGAGGTTAGTGGACTGGTTAACCATTAACTCCATTACTATGCTCTTACAGTGCAATAACTATCATAATACATGTTATTACAAATGTATTGCTCAAGTAATTATCACTAAGAGAGATGTACACAAACCACGCCCCCTCGTGTTCTAATAATCCGCCTCCACTACATTATAATTATCACTAAGAGAGATGTACACAAACCACGCCCCCTCGTGTTCTAATGATCCGCCTCCACTACATTATAATTATCACTAAGAGGTACACAAACCACGCCCCCTCGTATTCTAATGATCCGCCTCCACTACATTTTAATTATCACTAAGAGAGATGTACACAAACCACGCCCCCTCATGTTCTAATGATCCGCCTCCACTACATTATAATTATCTCTAAGAGAGATGTACACAAACCACGCCCCCTCGTGTTCTAATGATCCGCCTCCACTACATTATAATTATCACTAAGAGAGGAAAGAACCATTTTGTGAACTGTGAAGAGCCATTGAAAAGCTCAGAGGGTTCTTTTAATAACTTGTATTTATAATTTTTTTATTTAACATTTATTTAACTAGGCTAGTCGGATAAGAACAAATTCTTATTTACAATGACGGCCTACCCTGGCGAAATCCGGATGACGCTGGGCCAATTGTACGCCGCCCTATGGGACTCCCAATCACGGCCGGATGTGACACAGCCTGGATTCGAACCAGGAACTGTAGTGACGCCTCTTGCACTGAGATGCAGTGCTTTAGACCGCTGGGTGATGGTTCTATATTGGTCCACATTGTTCCCATCGTCACCCTTCCCAAAGAACCCTTGAGGAACCCTATTTTCTTAGTGTGCAGGATCGCAATTGAGACGCGTTCACAACATCGTGTAATTTCATAAGTACCAACATACAACTGGGGTTAGGGTTAGGGTTAGGGTTAGGGGGAAAAAAATCCACTTGAACGCCTCTCCAACTGCTAATTACTTAGCGGTTAACTCGTCTGTCGTCCCTGAGCTCCGAGTTTCCCCCTCTTACACCTCTATGACATCATTTGTCAACAAACAAAAAAAATACCGCGAGCGCGACGGGCATCTTCAGCAGTTATTGTTCATGACCGTTCGAAATACTAATCATTGATGCATCTTCTGTTTGATACTGGAACTGTGTACTTTTTTTATGGGCAAAAAAGAGCAAGCCAATCACAAGCCTCCAATGACCTCCATGTTGGGTGGTAATTTCACCCCGCCCCCTTACATGTGTCTTCTCTCTCCATAAGAACCAGATCAAAACGCACCCAACTCACATTTACCACTTCAAAACTGGTGATTCCCTACCAATTTGGTTATGAATGCAGCATTATTTGCCTGTTGTTGTGTTGTTAGGTACTGATGGTGCAGAAACAGATGAGTGAGCGGGTTTCTGCCATGGCCCGTCATGACTTCCCTGAACGGCCTCACCAGAACGCACATCTGGACTGTCAGGTAGGACGTACAGGATACACATCTGGACCGACAGGTAGTAGACAGGATACACACCTGGACCGACAGGTAGTACGTACAGGATAAACACCTGGACCGTCAGGTAGTACAGACAGGATACACACCTGGACTGACAGGTAGTACAGACAGGATACACACCTGGACCGTCAGGTAGTACAGACAGGATACACACCTGGACCGTCAGGTAGTACAGACAGGATACACACCTGGACCGACAGGTAGTACAGACAGGATACACACCTGGACCGTCAGGTAGTTCAGACAGGATACACACCTGGACCGACAGGTAGTACAGACAGGATACACACCTGGACCGACAGGTAGAACAGACAGGATACACACCTGGACCGACAGGTAGAGTACAGACAGGATACACATCTGGACCGACAGGTAGTACAGACAGGATACACACCTGGACCGACAGGTAGTACAGACAGGATACACACCTGGACCGACAGGTAGTACAGACAGGATACACACCTGGACCGACAGGTAGTACAGACAGGATACACACCTGGACCGACAGGTAGAGTACAGACAGGATACACACCTGGACCGACAGGTAGTACAGACAGGATACACACCTGGACCGACAGGTAGAGTACAGACAAGATACACACCTGGACCGACAGGTAGTACAGACAGGATACACACCTGGACCGACAGGTAGTACAGACAGGATACACACCTGGACCGACAGGTAGTACAGACAGGATACACACCTGGACCGTCAGGTAGTACAGACAGGATACACACCTGGATCGACAGGTAGTACAGACAGGATACACACCTGGACCGTCAGGTAGTACAGACAGGATACACACCTGGACCGTCAGGTAAATCAAATCAAATCAAATTTTATTTGTCACATACACATGGTTAGCAGATGTTAATGCGAGTGTAGCGAAATGCTTGTGCTTCTAGTTCCGACAATGCAGTAATAACCAACAAGTAATCTAACTAACAATTCCAAAACTACTGTCTTGTACACAGTGTAAGGGGATAAAGAATATGTACATAAGGATATATGAATGAGTGATGGTACAGAGCAGCATAGGCAAGATACAGTAGATGGTATTGAGTACAGTATATACATATGAGATGAGTATGTAAACAAAGTGGCATAGTTAAAGTGGCTAGTGATACATGTATTACATAAGGATACAGTCGATGATATAGAGTACAGTATATACGTATGCATATGAGATGAATAATGTAGGGTAAGTAACATTATATAAGGTAGCATTGTTTAAAGTGGCTAGTGATACATGTATTACATAAGGATACAGTAGATGATATAGAGTACAGTATATACGTATGCATATGAGATGAATAATGTAGGGTAAGTAACATTACATAAAGTAGCATTGTTTAAAGTGGCTAGTGATATATTTAGATCATTTCCCATCAATTCCCATTATTAAAGTGGCTGGAGTTGAGTCAGTGGAGTTGTCAGTGGACTTGGACTGACAGGTAGTACAGACAGGATACAAGTCCCACACTTTGGGCCACGGTATATTCGTCTTATTTCTGTTTTGAGCCGTGTTTTATAAGATCCTCCTACCAGGATGTTACTAAAACATTTTGTTGAACTAAAATGTGTATGGTTAAGGCCAGGTACGGTTCAGGGTTCATGGAATAAATTATACAGTCCGCAAACCAGCTTTGGCAGCCAGGGACAGGAAATGAGGTCAGCATAAATAGGGAGTGTGTGGTTAATTAACCTACCCCCCCAGGTGGAGACAGAGGGCCTCCGTCGCTCCCTCCAGAACCTGGGCGTCCTCATTACTACGGCAGCTGTAGGCCACACCTCCGTCGCCACGGGAGAAGGACTACGCCACGCAGCAACCGGACAACATGTCAGCGTCACCGTGACGACCAAAGACAAGGACGGCGAGCTGGTGCGGACAGGGAACGCGGCGCTGAGGGCCACTGTCACGCCGGTTGCCGACGGAAGCCGCATCGTCACGGAACCGGAGGTGACGGACAATAAGAACGGGACGTACGAGGTGGGATACACACTTCGGTCCGAGGGGGAGTTCTCCTTCGCTCTGTCCCTCTACGGCCAGCCGCTACGGGGCAGTCCCTTCCGGCTGCAGGCGGTCAAGCCCTCGGATGCGCTGCCGTCTCCAGATGACGTGAAGAGGAGGCTGAAGAGTCCTGGCGGGACAGCGGGTCATGTCAGACAGAAGGCTGTGAGGAGACCCTCCAGCATGTTCAGCATCAAAAAGAAGGAGAACCCCATCGAGGATGAACTCATCCACAGAGTCGGTAAGACAACCACATCCTAACACAACCACAACCAACACATAGTCATCCGATTGTTGCTTCCTGTGTTTCGTTGATGTGGTTGTTGTTGTTATTGTTGTGTAACTTGAGAGTTGTCTGTGAGACAGAAACACAGCCAAGAAAGAAGGAGGTCTTATTTCACACTTGTGTGTGTGTGTTTACCTGTGGTCTAGGTACGCGAGGGAGAGAGAAGGGCGAGTTCACCAACCTGCAGGGGATCTCAGCCTCCAGCAATGGCAGAGTGGTGGTAGCAGACAGTAACAACCAGTGTATACAGGTAGGAAACTAGATGGTATCAACCAGTGTAAACAGGTAGGAGACTAGATGGTATCAACCAGTGTAAACAGGTAGGCGACTAGATGGTATCAACCAGTGTAAACAGTTAGGAGACTAGATGGTATCAACCAGTGTAAACAGGTAGGAGACTAGATGGTATCAACCAGTGTAAACAGGTAGGAGACTAGATGGTATCAACCAGAGTGAACAGGTAGGAGACTAGATGGTATCAACCAGTGTAAACAGGTAGGAGACTAGATGGTATCAACCAGTGTAAACAGGTAGGAGACTAGATGGTATCAACCAGTGTAAACAGGTAGGAGACTAGATGGTATCAACCAGTGTAAACAGGTAGGAGATTAGATGGTATCAACCAGTGTAAACAGGTAGGAGACTAGATGGTATCAACCAGTGTAAACAGGTAGGAGACTAGATGGTATCAACCAGTGTAAACAGGTAGGAGACTAGATGGTATCAACCAGTGTAAACAGGTAGGAGACTAGATGGTATCAACCAGTGTAAACAGGTAGGAGACTAGATGGTATCAACCAGAGTAAACAGGTAGGAGACTAGATAGTATCAACCAGTGTAAACAGGTAGGAGACTAGATGGTATAACCAGTGTAAACAGGTAGGAGACTAGATGGTATCAACCAGTGTTTACAGGTAGGAGACTAGATGGTATCAACCAGTGTAAACAGGTAGGAGACTAGATGGTATAACCAGTGTAAACAGGTAGGAGACTAGATAGTATAACCAGTGTAAACAGGTAGGAGACTAGATGGTATCAACCAGTGTAAACAGGTAGGAGAATAGATGGTAACAACCAGTGTAAACAGGTAGGAGACTAGATAGTATCAACCAGTGTAAACAGGTAGGAGACTAGATAGTATCAACCAGTGTAAACAGGTAGGAGACTAGATGGTATCAACCAGTGTAAACAGGTAGGAGACTAGTTGGTATCAACCAGTGTAAACAGGTAGGAGACTAGATAGTATCAACCAGTGTAAACAGGTAGGAGACTAGATAGTATCAACCAGTGTAAACAGGTAGGAGACTAGATAGTATCAACCAGTGTAAACAGGTAGGAGACTAGATGGTAACAACCAGTGTAAACAGGTAGGAGACTAGATGGTAACAACCAGTGTAAACAGGTAGGAGACTAGATGGTAACAACCAGTGTAAACAGGTAGGAGACTAGATGGTATCAACCAGTGTAAACAGGTAGGAGACTAGATGGTATCAACCAGTGTAAACAGGTAGGAGACTAGATGGTAACAACCAGTGTAAACAGGTAGGAGACTAGATGGTATCAACCAGTGTAAACAGGTAGGAGACTAGATGGTATCAACCA
Organism: Oncorhynchus mykiss; assembly: GCF_057628025.1. NCBI lineage: Eukaryota > Metazoa > Chordata > Actinopteri > Salmoniformes > Salmonidae > Oncorhynchus > Oncorhynchus mykiss. The sequence continues at coordinate 6,241,053 of NC_143050.1, forward strand.
GTGTAAACAGGTAGGAGACTAGATGGTATCAACCAGTGTAAACAGGTAGGAGACTAGATGGTATCAACCAGTGTAAACAGGTAGGAGACTAGATGGTATAACCAGTGTAAACAGGTAGGAGACTAGATGGTATCAACCAGAGTAAACAGGTAGGAGACTAGATGGTATCAACCAGTGTAAACAGGTAGGAGACCATCCATTGAACACAGGAGAGGGAAAGGTAATGTGGTATAAGACGACCTAGGGCATTCTAAGAGGTAGACCAGCTAGACATATAACAAAACTTTACTCTAAAACACTCGTTTTGATATTTAAGTCTCACTTCTGTGTCCCATCCTGTGCCCCACCCTGTCGTCAGGTGTTCTCCAATGACGGGCAATTCAAAATGAGGTTTGGGGTCAGAGGTCGGTCGCCGGGGCAACTGCAGAGACCCACGGGCGTTACCGTGGACATGAACGGTGACATCATCGTGGCCGACTACGACAACCGATGGGTCAGCATCTTCTCCTCCGATGGGAAGTTCAAGGTCAGAGGTCACGAGGTCATCAGAGGTCATGAGATTCCCTCTCTAATTTTAAAGCTAGAATTCTTAGTTGCTACATATATATTTTTTGTACATACAAATTATTGATATATAGCCATTGATTCTTGAAGTATATAATGTAGAAATGCCTCAGGAGTTTAGTTCAACTGTCATTTCCCATCAGAACCCCAAAATAAAAGCTTGTTTTACTCCATTGTTTGTAAACAAAGTAAATGTAAACAAACAACAAAGGATTGGTTAAAACTATCATGTTGATATCATGGATGATCAGTCCTTGTAAACAAACAACAAATAGCCTCAAAGGATTGGTTAAAACTATCATGTTGATATCATGGATGATCAGTCCTTGTAAACAAACAACAAATAGCCTCAAAGGATTGGTTAAAACTATCATGTTGATGTCATGGATGATCAGTCCTTGTAAACAAACAACAAATAGCCTCAAAGGATTGGTTAAAACTATCATGTTGATGTCATGGATGATCAGTCCTTGCATCCGTCTATGAATTTGACAGTGGTCACATTATTCCAGACCCGTCCCTCAGCTACGTACCAAAACAGAGGCTTGGTGGCCGCTTTGTTAATTCACTAAGGATTCTGGGTAATACATTTAAATGAATGACAGCCGTTCTATTGACTCTAACCACAAAAAACATTGGCTGTAATTTGCTGTTGATTTCCTGACAATTCGACATGTTGAATCACCTCCTCCTTCTCCCACTCAGAATAAGATCGGGGCGGGGCGTCTGTTGGGCCCTAAGGGCGTGGCAGTGGACAGGAACGGACACATCATCGCCGTGGACAACAAGGCGTGCTGCGTCTTCATCTTCCAGTCTAACGGGAAGCTGGTCACCAAGTTTGGCGCCAGGGGGACGTCCGAGAGACAGTTTGCAGGTAAAGGGGGTGGAGCCTAGAATGTTCAGCGGTGTGAAACGTTCCCGATAGCAACGTGACACTATTTCCTATTCTTGTTGATCTAGGATCAGTGTTGCCTTTTAGATCATAATGAAGAAGACGGACAGATTGGTACCTGATCCTAGATCAGCACTCCTACATTGAGACGCTTTGTGGATATGGGCCCAGGTCCTCCCTGTCCATAAAATCTCATTGATCTGGACGTAAAAAGTGTAAACTGATCCTAGATCAGCACTCCTACATTGAGATGCTTTGTGGATATGGGCCCAGGTCCTCCCTGTCCATGAAATCTCATTGATCTGGACGTAAAAAGTGTAAACTGATCCTAGATCAGCACTCCTACATTGAGATGCTTTGTGGATATGGGCCCAGGTCCTCCCTGTCCATAAAATCTCATTGATCTGGATGTAAAAAGTGTAAACTGATCCTAGATCAGCACTCCTACATTGAGATGCTTTGTGGAGATGGGCCCAGGTCCTCCCTGTCCATGAAATCTCATTGATCTGGACGTAAAAAGGCTCAACTGATCCTAGATCAGCACTCCTACTTTTGAGACGCTTGGTGCATACTGTTCTACACAACCCAGTAGTTCGTTGTGAAATGTTCCTCCCGAACACGACCCATGTTCAGACCTGATCTGACACACCTGCAGGAGCCAAGATGGCCGCCAGGACCCTGGTTGCCATTGGAAACCATTTCTTCCTGCAGATCCTCTCTGTTCTTCTACTTGTTTTGTCTTTCATCTCTGACTCTACCTTTTCGTTTGTTTGTTTCTTGTTCTTTTTTTCTCCCTTTGTTTCTGTTTTTTAGAAAAAAGTGGTGCCCATTTAAATAGATCTGGCCCAGTGTTCAGTAAGTATCGAGTGTTGCCCCTGCCCCGCCCCTTACCCAGAGTGCACCATTCTGTCTAACCTGCATCTCCTGCCCTGATGTTGAGTGCCCTGGAAATTGTATCTGAAATCTTCCCAGATCCTTGTGCCTGATATATGTAAAACGTAACAAAAGATTGATACATATGTCATCGTAATATATATATATATATATATATATATATATAATATATATATATATATACATATATAATATATATATATATATATACATATATATATATATATATATATATAATATATAATATATCATGATCATTACAATCATTGTTGTTCGAACTGAGTTTAATGTATTGCTCTGCAATGTAGAGTATGCATAAGATGAATGAGCTGGAATTTAATGAAATTAATTAGATACTATCCCATTTTTGAATTGTCTGCTCTTAAATCTTACATCCCTAGACATTTCAAAACACCTGAATAATTAATTAAATTAAAATCGGTAGCAATGAAAATGAGTGATTGAACCATAGAGATAGATAGAGATCTCATCTTTGTATCTGTGCCATTATGGCATCTCCATTTTAAAGTAGTCAATTGTCTTCTTCTTTTGTGTCTGGGAAAAAAAAGTGTAAAGCTAATATTGGTGATTTACCACCACCTGTAGTGTTAGAGTCCTGAACCAACTCTTGTGTCATTCATCTATTGTGGCCTCTACATGGCAGTAATATAGCTTTTAGCCATTTACAAACCATAGGAAACCCAAGCCCTTTACCAACCATAGGCAACCCAATTTAAAGAATACAATGCTTTCTGATAATTGGCTGATTGCTACCAACCCATAGGAATCCCCACCCAGTTGACTACTTTAAAATGGTGGAAGCCCTCAATGGCAAAGTCCATGCTAAAACCAGTTATAACCATCTAGAGAGCTCTATCGATCTCTGGATCAAATTTATGTCATCACTCTGATCGGTTCATTTGTACATTTATAATTAGTAGGTTCGGTTATCTGTTTTAACAAACCTTTATTTTTGTACTTTTCTTGTGGGTGTGGCTTATATAAATGCCTACCTTCACACTGTTTCTGTTTTGTATTTATTTATTTATTTTATTCGATTGTTTGTTTATCACTTATTTTCTTTGGTGCAAATAAATTAAACAAAAAAAAATAAAAAATAAAAAATAAAACCAGTATTTTAGAGGACATTAGTCATGCTAACTTGTATCACGTTATTTCTGTCTCTCTCTCTCTCTCTCTCTCTCTCTGCCCCTCTCTCTCTCTCTCTCTCTGCCCCCTCTCTCTCTCTCTCTCTCTCTCTCTCTCTCTCTCTCTCTCTCTCTCTCTCTCTCTCTCTCTCTCTCTCTCTCTCTCTCTCTCTCTCTCTCTCTCTCTCTCTCTCTCTCTCTCTCTCTCTCTCTCTCTCTCTCTCTCTCTCTCTCTCTCTCTCTCTCTCTCTCTCTCTCTGCCCCCTCTCTCTCTCTCTCTCTCTCTCTCTCTCACTCCTTCCTCTCTCTCTCTCTCTCTCTCTCTCTCTCTCTCTCACTCTCTCTCTCTCTCTCTCTCTCTCTCTCTCACAGGTCCACACTTTGTTGCGGTGAACAACAAGAATGAAATCATTGTCACAGATTTCCACAATCATTCTGTGAAGGTAAGTCAAGCCTTTATGCTGTGATCAAGGAAAGAGGGAATACAGTTTTTTTTAAATGCTTTATTCATTTGAAAATATATAGTTGTGTGACGAAGTGGATCTATGCCCACTCCAACGTGTACACAGTCTAATCTGTCAAAATATTAAAAGAGTGTTCTATTTCCCATTTCTTGCTAAAAGTATTACATTGTCCATGACTGTATTATCCTTTAGCTCCTTTGTTAGCAATTAGCTACTGGTTCATAGTTATTTGTTGTTATTTGTTAACAGTAAACTACAGTTTATAGTTATTTGTTAGCAATTAGCTACTGGTTCATAGTTATTTGTTAGCAGTAAACTACAGTTTATAGTTACAGTTATTTGTTAGGGACTGACCATCCATTTATAATGAGGCAAACCTGGAGAAAATCAGACCTTTCTGAAATGAAATATAAAGGGGATAGTAGAGAACATGCTTATGACTTACCCTCACTCCTAGACCAGAGCCTTAAATATGCAGAAATTGTTCTTTGTGTTGTCAGCATTACATGACAAAGTAGCCAGAAGGTTGTGGATTTGCAGACTACTCTGGACATGGGTAGGGGTAAACATATCTCCATTATAGGAGATATGGGTAGGGTAGCCTAGTGGTTAGAGCGTTGGACTAGTAGCCAGAAGGTTGTGGATATGCAGACTACCCTGGACATGGGTAGGGTAGCCTAGTGGTTAGAGCGTTGGACTAGTAGCCAGAAGGTTGTGGATTTGCAGACTACTCTGGACATGGGTAGGGGTAAACATATCTCCATTATAGGAGATATGGGTAGGGTAGCCTAGTGGTTAGAGCGTTGGACTAGTAGCCAGAAGGTTGTGGATTTGCAGACTACTCTGGACATGGGTAGGGGTAAACATATCTCCATTATAGGAGATATGGGTAGGGTAGCCTAGTGGTTAGAGCGTTGGACTAGTAGCCAGAAGGTTGTGGATTTGCAGACTACTCTGGACATGGGTAGGGGTAAACATATCTCCATTATAGGAGATATGGGTAGGGTAGCCTAGTGGTTAGAGCGTTGGACTAGTAGCCAGAAGGTTGTGGATTTGCAGACTACTCTGGACATGGGTAGGGGTAAACATATCTCCATTATAATAAAAGCACTGCATGAATCTACCATCTTATTTGCGGTTTTGAGAAGAAAAAAAAACAGTCTTTCATAAACGCATTTCATGTAATTCTACGTCATTTTACATGACTGGAGACAAGTAGAATCTTTTTAAAAATCCACAACAGAGCATGACGACCAATGAGCGCATGCTGGAGCACCGGAGGCATTTTATATTCCAATACAGGCTATAAACAGAGAACAGTCTAAGTACAGAACAGTGGTAGAGTTGTCTTAACTGTAGAAATTGAGTGCAACAGAACCAGTTACCACTGAAATATCTGCTCATCAATGAATTAAGACATTTGTTATAACACAGCAGAAGATCATCAGGTAGGTCTATATGTTTTAACACAGCAGAAGATCATCAGGTAGGTCTATATGTTTTAACACAGCAGAAGATCATCAGGTAGGTCTATATGTTATAACACAGCAGAAGATCATCAGGTAGGTCTATATGTTAGAACACAGTAGAAGATCATCAGGTAGGCCTATATGTTTTAACACAGCAGAAGATCATCAGGTAGGTCTATATGTTTTAACACAGCAGAAGATCATCAGGTAGGTCTATATGTTTTAACACAGCAGAAGATCATCAGGTAGGCCTATATGTTTTAACACAGCAGAAGATCATCAGGTAGGTCTATATGTTTTAACACAGCAGAAGATCATCAGGTAGGTCTATATGTTTTAACACAGCAGAAGATCATCAGGTAGGTCTATATGTTATAACACAGCAGAAGGATGTCATCAGGTAGGTCTATATGTTTTAACACAGCAGAAGGATGTCATCAGGTAGGCCTATATGTTTTAACATAGTAGAAGATCATCAGGTAGGTCTATATGTTTTAACACAGCAGAAGATCATCAGGTAGGTCTATATGTTTTAATACAGCAGAAGATCATCAGGTAGGCCTATATGTTTTAACACAGTAGAAGATCATCAGGTAGGTCTATATGTTTTAACACAGCAGAAGATCATCAGGTAGGCCTATATGTTTTAACACAGCAGAAGATCATCAGGTAGGCCTATATGTTTTAACACAGCAGAAGATCATCAGGTAGGTCTATATGTTTTAACACAGCAGAAGCATGTCATCAGGTAGGTCTATATGTTTTAACACAGCAGAAGATCATCAGGTAGGTCTATATGTTTTAACACAGTAGAAGCATGTCATCAGGTAGGTCTATATGTTTTAACACAGTAGAAGATCATCAGGTAGGTCTATATGTTTTAACACAGCAGAAGATCATCAGGTAGGTCTATATGTTTTAACACAGCAGAAGATCATCAGGTAGGCCTATATGTTTTAACACAGCAGAAGATCATCAGGTAGGTCTATATGTTTTAACACAGCAGAAGATCATCAGGTAGGCCTATATGTTTTAACACAGCAGAAGATCATCAGGTAGGTCTATATGTTTTAACACAGCATAAGATCATCAGGTAGGTCTATATGTTTTAACACAGTAGAAGATCATCAGGTAGGTCTATATGTTTTAACACAGCAGAAGATCATCAGGTAGGTCTATATGTTTTAACACAGCAGAAGATCATCAGGTAGGTCTATATGTTATAACACAGCAGAAGATCATCAGGTAGGTCTATATGTTATAACACAGCAGAAGATCATCAGGTAGGTCTATATGTTAGAACACAGCAGAAGATCATCAGGTAGGTCTATATGTTATAACACAGCAGAAGATCATCAGGTAGGTCTATATGTTAGAACACAGCAGAAGAATATCAGGTAGGTCTATATGTTTTAACACAGCAGAAGATCATCAGGTAGGTCTATATGTTAGAACACAGCAGAAGATCATCAGGTAGGTCTATATGTTTTAACACAGCAGAAGATCATCAGGTAGGTCTATATGTTATAACACAGCAGAAGATCATCAGGTAGGTCTATATGTTTTAACACAGCAGAAGATCATCAGGTAGGCCTATATGTTTTAACACAGCAGAAGATCATCAGGTAGGCCTATATGTTTTAACACAGCAGAAGATCATCAGGTAGGTCTATATGTTTTAACACAGCAGAAGATCATCAGGTAGGTCTATATGTTTTAACACAGCAGAAGATCATCAGGTAGGCCTATATGTTTTAACACAGCAGAAGATCATCAGGTAGGTCTATATGTTTTAACACAGCAGAAGATCATCAGGTAGGTCTATATGTTTTAACACAGCAGAAGATCATCAGGTAGGTCTATATGTTATAACACAGCAGTAGCCTGTCATCAGGTAGGTCTATATGTTTTAACACAGCAGAAGCATTCATCAGGTAGGTCTATATGTTTTAACACAGCAGAAGCATTCATCAGGTAGGCCTATATGTTTTAACACAGCAGAAGATCATCAGGTAGGCCTATATGTTTTAACACAGCAGAAGCATGTCATCAGGTAGGTCTATATGTTTTAACACAGCAGAAGATCATCATCAGGTAGGTCTATATGTTTTAACACAGCAGAAGATCATCACCAGGTAGGCCTATATGTTTTAACACAGTAGAAGATCATCAGGTAGGCCTATATGTTTTAACACAGTAGAAGATCATCAGGTAGGTCTATATGTTTTAACACAGCAGAAGATCATCAGGTAGGTCTATATGTTTTAACACAGTAGAAGCATGTCATCAGGTAGGTCTATATGTTTTAACACAGTAGAAGATCATCAGGTAGGTCTATATGTTTTAACACAGCAGAAGATCATCAGGTAGGTCTATATGTTTTAACACAGCAGAAGATCATCAGGTAGGCCTATATGTTTTAACACAGCAGAAGATCATCAGGTAGGTCTATATGTTTTAACACAGCAGAAGATCATCAGGTAGGTCTATATGTTTTAACACAGCAGAAGATCATCAGGTAGGTCTATATGTTATAACACAGCAGTAGCCTGTCATCAGGTAGGTCTATATGTTTTAACACAGCAGAAGCATTCATCAGGTAGGTCTATATGTTTTAACACAGCAGAAGCATTCATCAGGTAGGCCTATATGTTTTAACACAGCAGAAGATCATCAGGTAGGCCTATATGTTTTAACACAGCAGAAGCATGTCATCAGGTAGGTCTATATGTTTTAACACAGCAGAAGATCATCATCAGGTAGGTCTATATGTTTTAACACAGCAGAAGATCATCACCAGGTAGGCCTATATGTTTTAACACAGTAGAAGATCATCAGGTAGGCCTATATGTTTTAACACAGTAGAAGATCATCAGGTAGGTCTATATGTTTTAACACAGCAGAAGATCATCAGGTAGGTCTATATGTTTTAACACAGCAGAAGATCATCAGGTAGGTCTATATGTTTTAACACAGTAGAAGATCATCAGGTAGGTCTATATGTTTTAACACAGCAGAAGATCATCAGGTAGGTCTATATGTTTTAACACAGCAGAAGATCATCAGGTAGGCCTATATGTTTTAACACAGCAGAAGATCATCAGGTAGGTCTATATGTTTTAACACAGCAGAAGATCATCAGGTAGGCCTATATGTTTTAACACAGCAGAAGATCATCAGGTAGGTCTATATGTTTTAACACAGCAGAAGATCATCAGGTAGGTCTATATGTTATAACACAGCAGAAGATCATCAGGTAGGTCTATATGTTATAACACAGCAGAAGATCATCAGGTAGGTCTATATGTTTTAACACAGCAGAAGATCATCAGGTAGGTCTATATGTTATAACACAGCAGAAGATCATCAGGTAGGTCTATATGTTATAACACAGCAGAAGATCATCAGGTAGGTCTATATGTTAGAACACAGCAGAAGATCATCAGGTAGGTCTATATGTTATAACACAGCAGAAGATCATCAGGTAGGTCTATATGTTAGAACACAGCAGAAGATCATCAGGTAGGTCTATATGTTTTAACACAGCAGAAGATCATCAGGTAGGTCTATATGTTAGAACACAGCAGAAGATCATCAGGTAGGTCTATATGTTTTAACACAGCAGAAGATCATCAGGTAGGTCTATATGTTATAACACAGCAGAAGATCATCAGGTAGGTCTATATGTTTTAACACAGCAGAAGATCATCAGGTAGGTCTATATGTTATAACACAGCAGAAGCCTGTCATCAGGTAGGCCTATATGTTTTAACACAGCAGAAGATCATCAGGTAGGCCTATATGTTTTAACACAGCAGAAGATCATCAGGTAGGTCTATATGTTATAACACAGCAGTAGCCTGTCATCAGGTAGGTCTATATGTTTTAACACAGCAGAAGCATTCATCAGGTAGGTCTATATGTTTTAACACAGCAGAAGCATTCATCAGGTAGGCCTATATGTTTTAACACAGCAGAAGATCATCAGGTAGGCCTATATGTTTTAACACAGCAGAAGATCATCAGGTAGGTCTATATGTTTTAACACAGCAGAAGATCATCAGGTAGGTCTATATGTTTTAACACAGCAGAAGATCATCAGGTAGGTCTATATGCACGTGTAACTTTTAAAACATGTTGGGAAACTATCATTTTCAAATGTTATTTTATTCAATGATATTGTTGTTACAAAACATATGTGTGTTGACTGTGATCAGGACATGGGAACATAACAACATCTGCTGTGGTAGGCTAAATTAAACAAACTAGGGATGCATGATCCTCAAACATAATACTGGCCAAACTCGTGAGGCTAAAAGGGAATTCAAAGACACTGTAGAATGACTGTATAGACTAAAAAAATGCATTTTTGGTTTCATTACTATTTAATTCTAGTTAATTAATAGTTTTATTTTTATATAATACAGTTTAACTGAAAAATGTTATGTTGAAGTGCTGTTGTTGATGTGTTGAGCCCTGCCAGCGCGTCTCACATTTGATTTCTTAAATGGCCTTGAAATATATATTGTTTTTTTCATTTAACTAAGCAAGTCAGTTAAGAACAAATTCTTATTTACAATGACGGCCTACCGGGGAACAGTGGGTTAACTGCCTTGTTCAGGGACAGAGCGACAGATTTTTACCTTGTCAGGCTACCTGCCGCCTCCACGCTCTAACCACTAGGCTACCTGCCGCCTCCACGCTCTAACCACTAGGCTACCTGCCGCCTCTACGCTCTAACCACTAGGCTACCTGCCGCCCCTACACTCTAACCACTAGGCTACCTGCCGCCTCCACGCTCTAACCACTAGGCTACCTGCCGCCTCTACGCTCTAACCACTAGGCTACCTGCCGCCTCCACGCTCTAACCACTAGGCTACCTGCCGCCTCCACGCTCTAACCACTAGGATACCTGCCGCCTCCACGCTCTAACCACTAGGCTACCTGCCGCCTCTACGCTCTAACCACTAGGCTACCTGCCGCCTCTACGCTCTAACCACTAGGCTACCTGCCGCCTCTACGCTCTAACCACTAGGCTACCTGCCGCCTCTACGCTCTAACCACTAGGCTACCTGCCGCCTCCACGCTCTAACCACTAGGCTACCTGCCGCCCCTACACTCTAACCACTAGGCTACCTGCCGCCTCTACGCTCTAACCACTAGGCTACCTGCCGCCTCTACGCTCTAACCACTAGGCTACCTGCCGCCTCCACGCTCTAACCACTAGGCTACCTGCCGCCCCTACACTCTAACCACTAGGCTACCTGCCGCCTCTACGCTCTAACCACTAGGCTACCTGCCGCCCCGCCACTCTAACCACTAGGCTACCTGCCGCCCCTACACTCTAACCACTAGGCTACCTGCCGCCTCTACGCTCTAACCACTAGGCTACCTGCCGCCTCTACGCTCTAACCACTAGGCTACCTGCCGCCTCTACGCTCTAACCACTAGGCTACCTGCCGCCTCCACGCTCTAACCACTAGGCTACCTGCCGCCCCTACGCTCTAACCACTAGGCTACCTGCCGCCTCTACGCTCTAACCACTAGGCTACCTGCCGCCCCTCCACTCTAACCACTAGGCTACCTGCCGCCCCTACACTCTAACCACTAGGCTACCTGCCGCCCCTACACTCTAACCACTAGGCTACCTGCCGCCTCCACGCTCTAACCACTAGGCTACCTGCCGCCCCTCCACTCTAACCACTAGGCTACCTGCCGCCCCTCCACTCTAACCACTAGGCTACCTGCCGCCCCTACACTCTAACCACTAGGCTACCTGCCGCCCCTACACTCTAACCACTAGGCTACCTGCCGCCCCTCCACTCTAACCACTAGGCTACCTGCCGCCCCTCCACTCTAACCACTAGGCTACCTGCCGCCCCTACACTCTAACCACTAGGCTACCTGCCGCCCCTACACTCTAACCACTAGGCTACCTGCCGCCTCTACACTCTAACCACTAGGCTACCTGCCGCCCCTACGCTCTAACCACTAGGCTACCTGCCGCCTCTACGCTCTAACCACTAGGCTACCTGCCGCCCCTCCACTCTAACCACTAGGCTACCTGCCGCCTCCACGCTCTAACCACCTGCCGACCCAAAATAATAATATATTCTAAATAATTCATTTTCGTTCCTTCTTAGGCTACCTGGCTTTCTCCTGACTGATTTAGAGTTAGTATGTTGTTTAATAGCCTGTTGACATGTTGAAGGTCAATTGATAGTGACAGAATCACACGTTACTTACCAAAGTCAAAGTTTTTTTTTGATCTCCTCGGCTACATAAGTTTTTAGTACAGCCTCCGAATGTCATGGAGATAAACCATATGTGTCGTAGTCACGTCTTTCCCCGGCATTGTACAGCTTGTTTCTAAGCATAAAGCATTGCGTACTAAAGCGTCATTACAGATCACTTTATATAATCAGGTCCATACATTTTGTTTTCTAACTCTTAAGCTAACAAAGGGGTGGGCTTATTCTTTTTAGACATTATATTTAGCAAAAGCCACAATACTCTCACATACCCCCTCAATATACTCTCAATATAGCTTCACGTACCCCCTCAATATACCCCCACATACCCCCTCAATATAACCCTAAAAATGTACTTTTAACAAGGCAAACATGATAATTGAAATGCATTCCAGGTGACTATCTCATGAAGCTGGTTGAGAGAATGCCAAGAGTGTGCAAAGCTGTCATCAAGGCAAATGGTGGCTACTATGAAAAATCTAAAATATATTTGTTTAACACTGTTTTGGTTACTACATGATTCCATACGTGTTATGTTATAGTTTTGATGTCTTCACTATTATTCTACAATGTAGAAAATAGTACAAATAAAGAAAAACCCTTGAATGAGGAGGTGTGTCCAGACTTTGGACTGGTACTGTATGTTTTCGAAATATGAAGAATGCAGGCACCAAAAGTACATTAGGCTACTCTTGTTCTATGCCCATATGGGTAGCATCACGGCTGGATAGGCTGAGTTTCTTCTGTCGAAAGTCACGCCACAACCAACTGCATTACCGTTAAAACCAACTTTTGGTTGGTCTTAAATATCTCCATCAGCGCTGCCTGAAATGACCACTTTGTTTTTAAGGACACACCTCAAATATTTCCACCACTGAAATATTTGAGCGCAAGCGAGCGGATATAAGAAATGGAAAATTAACAATCGTTGCGCAACAGTTTGAAAATAGCAGACCGCTGGCTTTAATGAACAGGTCGAAATTGCCAACAAAAGTGTATATGACCGCCGAAAATAGAGCGCTAGCGTCAAACAGCATAATTTGCTAATAAATTCATTAAAAATCCTACAATGTGATTTTCTGGATTTTTTTTCTAATTTTGTCTGTCATCTGTACCTATGATGAAAATTACAGGCCTCTCTCATCTTTTTAAGTGGGAGAACTTCCACAATTGGCGGCTGACTAAATACTAAATACTTTTTTGCCCCACTGTAGAAAATTAGGGAGGTAGGCAACAAATAGGCCATAGAGGTGAAATAATTACAATTTAGCATTAATACTGGAGTGATAGATGTGCAGATGATGATGTGCAAGTAGAGATACTGGGGAGCAAAAGAGCAAGAGGGGAAGTAACAATATGGGGATGAGGTAGTTGGGTGGGCTATTTACAGATTGGCTGTGTAAAGGCGGTCTAAGTAGGAGTTGGCTTTGGGGATGACTAGTGAAATAAACCTGCTGGAGCGTATGCTACGGGTGGGTGTTGCTAAGGTGACCAGTGAGCTGAGATAAGGCTGGGCTTTACATAGCAAAGACTTATAGGTGACCTGGAGCCAGTGGGTTTGACGATGGATATGTAGCGGGGGCCAGCCGACTAGAACATACAGTTCGCAGTGGTGGGTGGTATATGGGGCTTGGTGACAAAATGGGGGCTATTTGGGGGACAAAATTGGGGGCTATTTTGTAAATGACATCACCGAAGTCAAGGATTGGTAGGATGGTCAGTTTTACGAGGGTATGTTTGGCAGCATGAGTGAAGGAGGCTTTGTTGTGAAATAGAAAGCTGATTCTAGATTTAATTTGGGATTGGAGATGCTCAATGTGAGTCTGGAAGGAGAGTTTACAGTCTAACCAGACACCTAAGTATTTGTAGTTGTCCACATATTCTAGGTCAGAACCGTCCAGAGTAGTGATGCTAGTCGGGCGGGAGGGTGTTGGCAGCAATCGGTTGAAGAGCATGTGCTTAGTTTTACTAGCATTTAAATGCAGTTGGAGGCAACGGAAGGAGTGTTGTATTGCGTTGAAGCTCATTTGGAGGTGTGTTAGCACAGTATCCAAAGAAGGGCCAAATGTATGCAGAATGGTGTCGTCTGCGTAGATGTGGATCAGAGAATCACCAGCAGCAAGAGCGACATCATTGATATATACAGAGAAAATAATCGGCCCGAGAATTGAACCCTGTGGCACACCCATAGAAACCGCCAGAGGTCTGGACAACAGGCCCTGCGATTTGACACACTGAACTCAATCTCAGAAGTCGTTGGTGAACCAGGCGAGGCATTCATTTGAGAAGCCTATTGAGTCTGCCGATAGGAATGCGGTGATTGACAGTCGAAGGGGGTAGCCAGGTGAAAAGCATGGCCAGCTGTAGAAAAATGCTTATTGAAATGATCGATTATCGTAGATTTATCGGTGGTGACAGTGCTTCCTAGCCTCAATGCAGTGGGCAGCTGGGAGGAGGTGTTCTTATTCTCCATGGACTTTACAGTGTCCCAAAACTTTTTGGAGTTAGTGCTACAGGAAGCAAATTTCTGTTTGAAAAAGCTAGCCTTAACTTTCCTAACTGACTGAGTGTATTGGTTCCTGACTTCCCTGAAAAGTTGCATATCACGGGGGCTATTCGATGCTAATGCAGAACGCCACAGGATGTTTTTGTGCTGGTCAAGGGCAGTCAAGTCTGGGGTGAACCAAGGGCTATATCTGTTCTTAGTTCTACATTTTTTTGAATGGGGCATGCTTATTTAAGATGGAGAGGAAAGCGATTTTTAAGAGCATCCAGGCATCTAATGACGGGATGAGGTCAATATCCTTCCAGGATACCCGTGCCAGGTTGATTAGAAAGACCTGCTCGCTGAAGTGTTTTAGGGAGCGTTTGACAGTGATGTAGGGTGGTCGTTTGACCGTGGACACATTACACACGCAGTCTTAAGGATTGTTTTGTTGTTTTGTATTGAATCAAGTTAGTATTTTGTCTAAGTATATTTTGTAAATAACTTTGCCGGCTATAACTAACTTTGAGCACTGTAAATAATGATGGACACTTATGAACCTGAACATTCTGCATCTCAAAGTTGCATATTCAACTGAATCTCTGCCCTCAACAAGATGTCTACCCTGCATAGTCTACTGAATCTCTGCCCTTAACAAGATGTCTACCCTGCATAGTCTACTGAATCTCTGCCCTTAACAAGATGTCTACCCTGCATATTCTACTGAATATATGCCCTTAACAAGATCTCTACTCTGTATATTCTACAGGTAAACTATCCTTTCAATCCCCCCCCCCCCACAGGTGTGACCTCACAGAGGTATGTGTGTGTCTACTTCCTGTTCCCAGGTGTACAGTGCGGACGGTGAGTTCCTGTTTAAGTTTGGTTCCCATGGCGAGGGGAACGGCCAGTTCAATGCCCCCACCGGAGTTGCCGTGGATACCAATGGGAACATCATCGTGGCCGACTGGGGCAACAGCCGCATACAGGTGAGGCCACACCCACAGCACCTGATACAAGGTGAGGCCACACCCACAGCACCTAATACAAGGTGAGGCCACACCCACAGCACCTGATACAAGGTGAGGCCACACCCACAGCACCTAATACAAGGCGAGGCCACACCCACAGCACCTCATACAAGGTGAGGACACACCCACAGCACCTAATACAAGGTGAGGCCATACCCACAGCACCTGATACAGGTGGGGCCACACCCTCAGCACCTGGTACAGGTGGGGCCACACCCACAGCACCTGATACAAGGTGAGGCCACACCCACAGCCCCTAATACAAGGTGAGGCCACACCCACATCACATAATACAATGTGAGGCCACACCCACAGCACCTCATACAAGGTGAGGCCACACCCACAGCACCTGATACAAGGTGAGGCCACACCCACAGCCCCTAATACAAGGTGAGGCCACACCCACATCACCTCATACAAGGTGAGGCCACACCCACAGCACCTCATACAAGGTGAGGCCACACCCACAGCACCTGATACAGGTGGGGCCACACCCACAGCACCTGATACAGGTGGGGCCACACCCTCAGCACCTGGTACAGGTGGGGCCACACCCACAGCACCTGATACAGATGAGGCCACACCCACAGCACCTAATTTGGGAGATAACGCACACAAACAATAGAGATGCATAGAGGACTCTAGTGCCCAAAAGCTTGTTTTAGCATGGGCAGCACCATTGAGGACTTTCACCATTTTGAAGTAGTCAAATTGGTTTAAGGAAGGACAACAGAATTAAATCCAGATCAACAGGAGGGATCAGCCAATGAATTATACTCGTGAGGAAACATTCCATAACTCCAGGGGGCAATAAATCACCAACCTTGTCTTTAAACCAATTCAGACAACACCCTCCAGGGGGCAGTAAATCACCATCCTTTAAACCTGTTCAGACAACACCCTCCAGGGGGCAGTAAATCACCATCCTTGTCTTTAAACCTATTCAGACAACACCCTCCAGGGGGCAGTAAATCACCAACCTTGTCTTTAAACCTATTCAGACAACACCCTCCAGGGGGCAGTAAATCACCAACCTTGTCTTTATACCTGTTCAGACAACACCCTCCAGGGGGCAGTAAATCACCAACCTTGTCTTTAAACCTATTCAGACAACACCCTCCAGGGGGCAGGAAATCACCAACCTTGTCTTTAAACCTATTCAGACCACACCCTCCAGGTGGCAGTAAATCACCAACCTTGTCTTTAAACCTATTCAGACAACACCCTCCAGGGGGCAGTCAATCACCATCCTTGTCTTTAAACCTGTTCAGACAACACCCTCCAGGGGGCAGTAATCACCATCCTTGTCTTTAAACCTGTTCAGACAACACCCTCCAGGGGGCAGTAATCACCATCCTTGTCTTTAAACCTATTCAGACAACACCCTCCAGGGGGCAGGAAATCACCAACCTTGTCTTTAAACCTATTCAGACAACACCCTCCAGGTGGCAGTAAATCACCAACCTTGTCTTTAAACCTATTCAGACAACACCCTCCAGGGGGCAGTCAATCACCATCCTTGTCTTTAAACCTGTTCAGACAACACCCTCCAGGGGGCAGTAAATCACCAACCTTGTCTTTAAACCTGTTCAGACAACACCCTCCAGGCGGCAGTAAATCACCAACCTTGTCTTTAAACCTGTTCAGACAACACCCTCCAGGGGGCAGTAAATCACCAACCTTGTCTTTAAACCTGTTCAGACAACACCCTCCAGGGGGCAGTAAATCACCAACCTTTAAACCTGTTCAGACAACACCCTCCAGGGGGCAGTAAATCACCAACCTTTAAACCTGTTCAGACAACACCCTCCAGGGGGCAGTAAATCACCAACCTTTAAACCTGTTCAGACAACACCCTCCAGGGGGCAGTGTGCACCCTTTCAGTTTGTTTTCCAACTCATAGAAGTAGTAGGAGCAGAAAAGTGACTGCTTAAAAATGGTGACTGCCTCAATGGCGCTGCCCGTTCTCTAACAGACACCATAATGGAAAAGATGTAACGTTGTGATCTCTATTGATCTGTCTGACACAAAAAAAAAAGCATTTCACCTGGATTCAAGATTAGCTATCCGAGTGTATAGTAAAGATGAGTTGGACTCACGCTGTCTGTTGTGATGAGGTAGCTCTGACTGCGACTTAAAATCAGTCACCCTCAGCCCAAGGCATCAAATCAAAATCAAATCAAATGTTATTGGTCACGTACACATATTTTGCAGAAGTTTTGCGTAGGTGTCTTTTCCTTTATAATCCTTAACTGTCTGGAGTCCCTGCCACGTACGTCTCGTGTCTGAGCCGTTGCAGAGGAAACATCCTCCTAATAAGGGCTAAGACGTTGTTTTTCCCAAGCGGGAGCCTGGGGGTTCAGATCCATTTACAATACAAATTCAGATGGAAAAAAAAAGGTCTGTAAGAACAGAATTTAACACAAAAACTACAACTGAAACAAGACTCCAGCCACCCCAGTCATAAACTGTTCTCTCTGCTAACGCATGGCAAGCGATACCGGAGCGCCAAGTCTAGGACCAAGAGGCTTCTAAACAGCTTCTACCCCCAAGCCATAAGACTCCTGAACATCTAATCAAATCACTACTATTTGCACCCCCCCCCCCTTCTTCTACGCTGCTGCTACTCTCTGTTATTATCTATGTATAGTCACTTTAATAACTCTACCAACATGTACATATTACCTCAATTAACCGGTACCCCCTGCACATTGACTCTGTACCCCCCTGTATGTAGCCTCCACATTGACTCTGTACCAGTACCCCCCTGTATATAGCCTCCACATTGACTCTGTACCCCCCTGTATGTAGCCTCCACATTGACTCTATACCCCCCTGTATGTAGCCTCCACATTGACTCTGTACCAGTACCCCCTGTATATAGCCTCCACATTGACTCTGTACCAGTACCCCCTGTATATAGCCTCGCTAATGACTCAGTACCGGTACCCCCCTGTATATAGCCTCGCTAATGACTCAGTACCGGTACCCCCTGTATATAGCCTCGCTAATGACTCAGTACCGGTACCCCCTGTATATAGCCTCGCTAATGACTCAGTACCGGTACCCCCTGTATATAGCCTCGCTAATGACTCAGTACCGGTACCCCCTGTATATAGCCTCGCTAATGACTCAGTACCGGTACCCCCATGTATATAGCCTCGCTAATGACTCAGTACCGGTACCCCCTGTATATAGCCTCGCTAATGACTCAGTACCGGTACCCCCTGTATATAGCCTCCACATTGACTCAGTACCGGTACCCCCTGTATATAGCCTCGCTAATGACTCAGTACCGGTACCCCCTGTATATAGCCTCCACATTGACTCAGTACCGGTACCCCCTGTATATAGCCTCGCTAATGACTCAGTACCGGTACCCCCTGTATATAGCCTCCACATTGACTCAGTACCGGTACCCCCATGTATATAGCCTCGCTAATGACTCAGTACCGGTACCCCCTGTATATAGCCTCGCTAATGACTCAGTACCGGTACCCCCATGTATATAGCCTCGCTAATGACTCAGTACCGGTACCCCCCTGTATATAGCCTCGCTAATGACTCAGTACCGGTACCCCCTGTATATAGCCTCCACATTGACTCAGTACCGGTACCCCCTGTATATAGCCTCCACATTGACTCAGTACCGGTACCCCCTGTATATAGTCTCCACATTGACTCAGTACCGGTACCCCCTGTATATAGCCTCCACATTGACTCAGTACTGGTACCCCCTGTATATAGCCTCCACATTGACTCAGTACCGGTACCCCCTGTATATAGCCTCCACATTGACTCAGTACCGGTACCCCCCTGTATATAGCCTCCACATTGACTCAGTACCGGTACCCCCTGTATATAGCCTCCACATTGACTCAGTACCGGTACCCCCCTGTATATAGCCTCCACATTGACTCAGTACCGGTACCCCCTGTATATAGCCTCCACATTGACTCAGTACCGGTACCCCCCTGTATATAGCCTCGCTAATGACTCAGTACTGGTACCCCCTGTATATAGCCTCGCTAATGACTCAGTACCGGTACCCCCTGTATATAGCCTCGCTAATGACTCAGTACCGGTACCGCCTGTATATAGCCTCGCTAATGACTCAGTACCGGTACCCCCATGTATATAGCCTCGCTAATGACTCAGTACCGGTACCCCCCTGTATATAGCCTCGCTAATGACTCAGTACCGGTACCCCCTGTATATAGCCTCCACATTGACTCAGTACCGGTACCCCCTGTATATAGCCTCCACATTGACTCAGTACCGGTACCCCCTGTATATAGCCTCCACATTGACTCAGTACCGGTACCCCCTGTATATAGCCTCCACATTGACTCAGTACCGGTACCCCCTGTATATAGCCTCCACATTGACTCAGTACCGGTACCCCCCTGTATATAGCCTCCACATTGACTCAGTACCGGTACCCCCTGTATATAGCCTCCACATTGACTCAGTACCGGTACCCCCTGTATATAGCCTCCACATTGACTCAGTACCGGTACCCCCCTGTATATAGTCTCGCTAATGACTCAGTACTGGTACCCCCTGTATATAGCCTCGCTAATGACTCAGTACCGGTACCCCCTGTATATAGCCTCGCTAATGACTCAGTACCGGTACCCCCTGTATATAGCCTCGCTAATGACTCAGTACCGGTACCCCCTGTATATAGCCTCGCTAATGACTCAGTACCTGTACCCCCATGTATATAGCCTCGCTAATGACTCAGTACCGGTACCCCCTGTATATAGCCTCGCTAATGACTCAGTACCGGTACCCCCTGTATATAGCCTCGCTAATGACTCAGTACCGGTACCCCCTGTATATAGTATCGCTATTGTTATTTAACTGCTGCTCTTTAATTAGTTGTTACTTTTGTTTCTTTTTTTATAGGTATTTTCATAACTGCGTTGTTGGTTAAGGACATTACACGAAGGTCTGTTGTATTCCGCGCATGTGAATTAAAATTGGATTTGATTTGAAACCCCTTTTTTTCTTTCCCCAGGTATTTGACAGCGCTGGTTCCTTCCTGTCCTATATCAACACATCAGCTGACCCTCTCTATGGCCCCCAGGGTCTGACCCTCACCTCTGATGGACACGTGGCCGTAGCCGATTCTGGAAACCACTGCTTCAAGATCTACCGCTACCTACAATGATAGAGAGATGGAAGGAAGGATCAGGAGGGAGAGAGAGAGAGAGAGAGAGAGAGAGAGGGACATGGAGCCATGGCTGACTCTTCAAAGGTTTGAGGGATGGATGGTAGGAGGGGTGGACAGATGGAAGGACAGAGAGATGGACCCACAGAACAACTGCTTCAAAGCCTACTGCTTCCTACAGTAGGATGGATGGATGGATGGATGGATGGACCGAACCATGGATCTTATACTGCTTCCTACAGTAGGATGGATGGAGAGTTGGACAGACCGAACCACGGTTCATATACTGCTTCCTACAGTAGGATGGATGGATGGATGGACCGGACCGAACCATGGTTCTCATACTACTACCTACAGTAGAGGGAGCCAGTTGGGACTCTCCCCTGCAGCTTTACCTTGTTCCCCGTATGGTACTTTCTGCAAATTCCATTCTGCCAAACTCTCCAGCCAGACAAGGGAGAACTGAACTCCCCTTTAGGAGGCTGGAGTGGAATGGGAAATATGACTTTACCATAGGTGAATCAGATAAATACTTGACAACAGGAAAGTTAATATTAAACAGTGTTAATATGTCCATACTTCATACCCTGGTTCTGTCTATTCCATTGGGGACCACTTTGTAAACAAGTGGAATCGATTTAGCTTGTTATCCCCTTGGGTTGTAGTCAGCCATCTTTTACCCATAAATCTAAAAGAGTGTTACATCCGCCATTTTGTGTGATCTATATAACCTTATATAGACGTACATAATGTATATTTGTTTTGTGTGTAGAGGTATCTGAATACTTTAGATCAATGCACTATCTAGTTACGCTATGTAGAAGAGCTCAACCACTTCACAAGATACTGTATGTGAGGTTGAATTGCAAATATCAAGAGCACAAAGTTATACACATTTCTATTTGTGTTCTTTTTCTAAAGAACTTAAACAAAGGACTTGTTTGTTTAAAACATTTTTTATTTCTACATGATTTTATCTTTTAACAACAAACAAACAAAACATGTTTTTAAATCTAATTTGCTGCTGTTTAGATGTCCTCCTCTTCTTGGCCTCGGGTGTGTCCCAATAATTCCTCCTTCTTCCTGAAGTGTGCACTTGTTCGGGCTAAAGTGAGTTACCATTTACCGTACCAGTCATGTCCTTGTAATAGAGTGGACGTCCCCCGGGGAATCGAATCAAATCAAATCAAATGTATTTATATAGCCCTTCGTACATCAGCTGATATCTCAAAGTGCTGTACAGAAACCCAGCCTAAAACCCCAAACACCCCCCCCCCCCCCACACACACACACACAAGCGTCAACGACTCATCTGAAGTTGGTACAGCTGATCTGCCAAGCTCTGTCTGTAGCGTCCGAACAGTTTCGCTGATATGAGACTCTCACAAGCATGTTGGTTGTTTTGCTCCAGGATGCCCACAAGCCTCACAAGACCAGTCTGGAGGTACCAGTTTATTTATGGAAGTACTTCAGTGCCCAAGAATAGGGGGGAAGTTTGGGTAATTAAATAAACATTTACTGTATCTCAGATATAGAACAAACACGTCAACACCTTATCCCTTTCGATTTCTGTTTTGACTAGCTGTTTTGACTAGCTGTTTTGACTAGCTGTTTTGACTAGCTGTTTTGACTAGCTGTTTTGACTAGCTGTTTTGCCATGTATGAATATCTTATTCAATTAATTTATATTGGCTAATAGACATTTGGGAAAAATATCTTCGACTCCTCCGTCCTCTCTCCTCCGTCCTCTGTGACCCGGAAACCAATAAGTGGTTGAGGAATGTGTCAATTAGTTTGTAGGGGAATGGAAGAGTGTCCTCCACTCCCCGGGTGTCGTCCCCCCCCCCCCCCCCCCTCCCCCCCCCCCCCCCCCTCCCAGAGTATCCTCGCCGGGTGTCCTCCCCTCCGCGAGTATCCTCCTATCACCTAGGATAGTCCTTTATGAAAGAGTTGTAATATATGCCACAACCCCCTTTGAATCAGCTGTTGTCTTGTCAGAGGAGAAGAAAAGCAAGCAGACATTTAAAAAAAACAACATGCTACTCAAGGCTTTATCTGGAATATGTCTGCCACAACTAGCAACATTTATTTCTACCGCTTTACACGTATATTCTGGATTCTGTTTGCCGTATGGCGCGCCAATGGACAAGGAGAGTCTCGTTTCGGTTAAAGTTTTATTTGGATAGTCTGGACGATCTGTTGATAAGAAACTGTTTGCTCAGGTCAGGGTTAGAGCTAGGGTTAGTAGATAGTTATTTGAAATGTTACTGGTCGTCGTCTGTCGAGCCAAATAAAGTGTTAATCTCATGTCAAAACAAGCAGGAAGGAGGAGTTAACGAAACAAATTGTGAATCTCCCCAATAAAGGGAACTGGACACTTCTGGAGAAAGGAGAGATTATTGGAACGCAGGCCTTGTGAGACTGTAGCACTGAAACACTGCTCATCAGCGCCCTCTAGTGGGGGAAACATCCACATCGACTATTATACTGAAATCTATTTTTGTACATTGTTGTTGTTGGACATTACACAAAGACGATTACTTTCAAAGGAATAATTTATATATATATAACTCTGTGTATATTCAAATATCGCTGTCTATATCATATTCCAAAAGTGTATATTACTTCCTTATTGTTGTTGTGGCTGACGAAACCACTTCCTTATTGTTGTTGTGGCTGACGAAACCACTTCCTTATTGTTGTTGTGGCTGACGAAAGCACTTCCTTATTGTTGTTGTGGCTGACGAAAGCACTTCCTTATTGTTGTTGTGGCTGACGAAAGCACTTCCTTATTGTTGTTGTGGCTGACGAAACCACTTCCTTATTGTTGTTGTGGCTGACGAAAGCACTTCCTTATTGTTGTTGTGGCTGACGAAAGCACTTCCTTATTGTTGTTGTGGCTGACGAAAGCACTTTCTCCACGGGGGTTTGCCAGTATTTGTACTTGTTCTGACTTTCATATCAAGTCACATACACATGTTTAGCAGATGTTATTGCGGGTGTAGCGAAATGCTTGTGTTTCTAGCTCCAACAGTGCAGTAACATCTAACAATACACACAACAATACACACACATCTAAAAGTAACATTATGGAATTAATTATTATACACACATTAGATTGAGCAATGTCAGAGTGGCATTGATTAAAATACAGTAGAATAGAATACAGTACATATGAGATGAGTAACACACTATGTAAACATTATTTAAACCTTATTAAAGTGACCAGTATATATTCCATGTATATAGGGCAACAGCCTCTAAGGTGCAGGGTTACGTAACCGGCTAGTGATGGCTATTTAACAGTCTGATGGCCTTTCACTGTTCAGAAGGCTTTCTTTGTGGTAAATGAGAAGCACATTGCCAGTTAACAGACAAGGACATGCGGAAAGAGTTCCACCCACATGCAGTTTCTAATTCAAGGGTGGCTCTTCCTGGAGACCTATACCCTCCTGCAGGGTTTTGTTCCAGTCCTACTCAGAGCACACCTGATTCTATTAATCAGCTCCTCCGCAGGATATATACCTTTACCTAGGTAAAGTCAGTTAAGAACAAATTCTTATGTACAGGAACATGTACAGGCCTAGGAACAGTGGTTAACTGCCTGTTCAGGGGCAGAACGACAGATTTGTACCTTGTCAGCTCGGGGGTTTGAACTTACAACCTTCCGGTTACTTGTCCAACGCTCTACCCACAAGGCTACCCTGCCGCCCCGTATAGGTATAGGGCTGGAGCAAAAGCCTGCACGCCCAGTAGCTCTCCAATATGACGGATGGCCAACCCTGTTCTAATTTCCCCTGTTTGTGTGAATAAATCATATGCTCTGTGCTGCATCTCAGTCCACCGCACCCCAGCTGCCGCTCCCGAGGCACTGCAACTCAGTGCTAGAGGTGTCACTACAGATCCTGGATCTGATTCCAGGCTGTATCACAGCGGTCTAAGACACTGCAACTCAGTGCTAGAGGTGTCACTACAGATCCTGGTACTGATTCCAGGTTGTATCACAGCGGTCTAAGGCACTGCAACTCAGTGCTAGAGGTGTCACTACAGATCCTGGTTCTGATTCCAGGCTGTATCACAGCGGTCTAAGGCACTGCAACTCAGTGCTAGAGGTGTCACTACAGATCCTGGTTCTGATTCCAGGCTGTATCACAGCGGTCTAAGGCACTGCAACTCAGTGCTAGAGGTGTCACTACAGATCCTGGATCTGATTCCAGGCTGTATCACAGCGGTCTAAGGCACTGCAACTCAGTGCTAGAGGTGTCACTACAGATCCTGGATCTGATTCCAGGCTGTATCACAGCGGTCTAAGGTACTGCAACTCAGTGCTAGAGGTGTCACTACAGATCCTGGATCTGATGACCAGGCTGTATCACAGCGGTCTAAGGCACTGCAACTCAGTGCTAGAGGTGTCACTACAGATCCTGGATCTGATGACCAGGCTGTATCACAGCGGTCTAAGGCACTGCAACTCAGTGCTAGAGGTGTCACTACAGATCCTGGATCTGATGACCAGGCTGTATCACAGCCGGCTGTGATTGGGAGTCCCCATTGGGCGCAGCGTCGTCCGGGTTAGTGTTTGGCCCGGGGGTAGGCCGTCATCGTAAATAAGAATTTGTTCTTAACTGAGTTGCGTAGTTAAAAGTTAAAATAAATAAAAAAAGAACATACAAATGATTGGAACGGGAGGGAATAAATACTCTGTCCTAGACTTAACTCATGTTACTGATTTAGTCTCAAACTATTCAGAAAATATTGTATTTGCTTGAGTAATCTCCTACCTTGAGTGATGTTCTTACTGACCCCCACCAATGCATGACCTAGACTAAAACAAGCTAGGACTAAACTAAGCCAACACTGAAATAAAATCAACAGAAATATGACATTACTTTTACAAAGATGCTGTATGATATACAGTATATATTTAAAATAATTTGTTTTGTATTTTGTTCAGTTCGTATGATTACAAAAGTATGTATTAAATATTAAATAAATATAATAAATAAATGAAATATTAAAGACACAACACCGTCATGGTTTTCTGGGTGCTTTGTTTGTGTGGTTTAAGATATACACTGCCTTTCAAAAGTTTGGGGTCACTTAGAAATGTCGTTGTTTTTGAAAGAAAAGCTATTTTTTTTGTCCATTAAAATAACATGAAATTGATCAGAAATACAGTGTAGACATTGTTAATGTTGTAAATGATTATTGTAGCTGGAAATGGCTGATATTTAATGGAACATCTACATAGGTGTACAGAGGCCCATTATCAGAAACCATCACTCCTGTGTTCCAATGGCACGTTGTGTTAGCTAATCCAAGTTTATCATTTTAAAAGGCTAATTGATCATTAGAAAACCCTTTTGCAATTATGTTAGCACAGCTGAAAACTGTGGTGCTGATTAAAGAAGCAATAAAATGGGCATTCTTTATACTAGTTGAGTATCTGGAGCATCAGCATTTGTGGGTTCGATTACAGGCTCAAAATAGCCAGAAACAAAGAACTTTCTTCTGAAACACGTCAAACTCGCTACCATCAGTCCTGTGTCATGCCAACAGTAAAGCATCCTGAGACCATTCATTCGTGTGTTCAATTCTGCCTAAGAGCCATGAAAAAAATAATGGTATCAACACAGAGGTCGAAGATTATGATTTTTCCAACGCTGATACCGATTATTGGAGGACCAAAAAAGCCGATACTGATTAAATGGCCGATATATTTTTTTATTTGTAATAATGACAATTACAACAACACTGAATTAACACTTATTTTAACTTAATATAATACATCAATAAAATCAATTTAGCCTCAAATAAATAATGAAACATGTTCAATTTGGTTTAAATAATGCAAAAACACAGTGTTGGAGGAGAAAGTAAAAGTGCAATATGTGCCATGTAAGAAAGCTAACGTTTAGGTTCCTTGCTCAGAACATGAGAACATATGAAAGCTGGTGGTTCCTTTTTAACATGAGTCTTCAATATTCCCAGGTAAGAAGTTTTAGGTTGTAGTTATTATAGGACTATTTCCCTCTATACCATTTGTATTTCATTAACCTTTGACTATTGGATGTTCTTATAGGCACTTTAGTATTGCCAGTGTAACAGCAAAGCTTCCGTCCCTCTCCTCACTCCTCCCTGGGCTCGAACCAGCAACACAATGACAACAGCCACCACATTGAAGCAGCGTTAACCATGCAGAGCAAGGGAAACAAGCCCGCTAACTAGCCAGCCATTTCACTTCGGTTACACCAGCCTCATCTCGGGAGTTGATAGGTTTGAAGTCATAAACAGCGCAATGCTTGACGCACAACGAAGAGCTGCTGGCAAAACGCACGAAAGTGCTGTTTGAATGAATGTTTACGCGCCACTCAGTCAGATACTACCACCACTCAGTCAGATACTTAGATACTTGTATGCTCAGTCAGATTATATGCAACACAGGACACGCTAATTAATATCTAGTAATATCATCAACCATGTGTAGTTAACTAGTGATTATGATGATTTTTTTTTATAAGATAAGTTTAATGCTAGCTAGCAACTTACCTTGGCTTACTGCATTTGTGTAACAGGCAGTCAGTCTCCTTGTGGAGTGCAACAAGAGAGGCAGGTCTTTATTGCATTGGACTAGTTAACTGTACGGTTGCAAGCTGACAAGGTGAAAATCTGTCTTTCTGCCCCTGAAAGAGGCAGTTTACCCATTGTTCCTAGGCCATCATTGAAAATAAGAATGTGTTCTTCACTGACTTGCCTAGTTAAATAAAGATGAAATAAAAAGGTGTAAAAAAATGAATAAAAAAATAATAAATTGGCTCCCAAAAATACAGATTTCCGATTGTTATGAAAACTTGAAACTGCCCTAATTAAATCGGCCATTCCGATTAATCGGTCGACCTCTACAACACATCCCCCGAGAGAAACTTCTCCCAACCGTCCAGGAACAGTTTGGTGATGAACAATGCCTTTTCCAGCATGATGGAGCAACTTGCCATAAGGCAAAAAGTGATAAAGTGGCTCGAGGAACAAAACATCGATATTTTGGGTCCATGACCAGGAAACTCCCCAGACCTTAATCCCATTGAGAACTTGTGGTCAATCCTCAAGAGGCGGGTGGACAAACAAAAACCCACAAATTCTGACAAACTCCAAGCATCGATTATGCAAGAATGGGCTGCCATCAGTCAGGATGTGGTCCAGAAGTTAATTGACAGCATGCCAGGACAGATTGCAGAGGTCTTGAAAAAGTAGGGTCAACACTACAAATACATATTTGCATCAACTTCATGTAATTGTCAATAAAAGCCTTTGACACATATGAAATGCTTGTAATTACACTTCAGTACGGTCTGACAAACACAGCTGTCGCTCGGCAGATGAAGGGCCGACATGAGCGGTTGATTTTAGATACAGATCATGCTGATAGTCTGTATTATGTTACATTGCACACGGGTGCCTCAAGAGACTTGTAAAATACAAAATGTGTATTGCGATTCAATGGGGTTGGTGTTGTCATGACGACTAATGCCAAAGCCAGGTACTGTAAAAAAAAAATATTAAAAAAGTGTTTGTGACAGGGCAGGTGAACAGTTTCCTCCAGGGGGACACTTATTAATCAAATGTATTTATAAAGCCCATCTTACATCAGCGGACATCTCCAAGTGCTGTAGAGAAACCCAGCCTAAAAGACATTTGAATGTTACATTCATGACGGTAAAATAAAATCACAGCCTCTTGCGATATGGATGTTGTACTTCACTATTGCACGTGGATGAAAATTCAATTAATTGTGCAGCCCTTCCTCTTGCTTCCCTCCCTCAATTTATTTTACCTTTATTTAACTATGCAAGTGGGTTAAGAACAAATATCTTATTTTCAATGACGGCCTAGGAACAGTGGGTTAACTGCCTTGTTCAGAGGCATAGATTTTTACCTAGTCAGCTCTGGGATTTGATCCAACAACTTTCCGTTTACTAGTGCAACACTAACCACTAGAATTACCTGCCGCTTCTACACTCTAACCACTAGGCTACCTGCCGCATCTACACTCTAACTACTAGGCTACCTGCCACCTCTACACTCTAACCACTAGGCTACCTGCCACCCCTACACTCTAACCACTAGACTACCTGCCGCATCTACACTCTAACTACTAGGCTACCTGCCACCTCTACACTCTAACCACTAGGCTACCTGCCGCTTCTACACTAACCACTTGGCTACCTGCCGCTTCTACACTCTAACCACTAGGCTACCTGCCGCTTCTACACTCTAACCACTAGGCTACCTGCCGCTTCTACACTCTAACCACTAGGCTACCTGCCGCTTCTACACTCTAACCACTAGGCTACCTGCCGCTTCTACACTCTAACCACTAGGCTACCTGCCGCCTCTACACTCTAACCACTAGGCTACCTGCCGCTTCTACACTCTAACCACTAGGCTACCTGCCGCCTCTACACTCTAACCACTAGGCTACCTGCCGCCTCTACACTCTAACCACTAGGCTACCTGCCACCTCTATTACCGGTTTTCCCATTCGCACAACAACTGCTCTAGATCAAACCTCCCGTTCTCCTAGAATAATCAAGAACATAACTAATAATAATGTAAAACAATTCTCAGCCTAACTGACATTAATTTTCTGGAGAACTCGGATCTAGTAAATACAACAAAACATTGTCCAGTTACATTTTAATTTTCCAAATGTTCATTAGTAACACAAGGACGGTAGGCTATATACAGTATTGCATTTGTAATTTGCACCAATGACAACATGAACAAACACAATTTAAAAAAAGCCACTCTTTCCAAAATACCCAATATGCATTGCAATCATTTCATTAAAACAATCATGATTCATTAAAATGAAGTAAAACGCTAAATTCTTTTTTTTTTTTTTTAAGTTAAAAAATAATAATAAATACATTGATATTCAAGGGTAAATGAATAACAGGATAAAAATAAAAACTTCAAACATAAAGACAACTGACCTTGTGTATTGTTGGGGTGCGTTCAGTTCAATTGAACGTTTGCTACATTGCGTAACAGTTTGTACTGAACAACACCTTTCCCCAAAACGTTCTTGAACAGACTAAGGTACATTTACTTCATTTGGTGAGTGTGACTTGAAGCAATATGTTAAGTATTAACCTCCAACCGCTCTCCTTTTCTCAACTGGTCGTTCAGTACAGCACTGTTTCATTGAGCTTTACACTAAATTCATACTGAACGCAGCCCTCTATTTGAACACAACCCCAGTGGAACATTCTGGTTGGACCGCAGATGGTCAAGACGACCATGCTCAAATGGACCAATCAGCAACCAGAGCAATGTGACCTGAACGGACACAGAGCCAATAGGAAAACATTCTACCCCTGTAAACAGTGTTCACCACATGTTAAAGCATCAAAATAAACGACAAAAGCCAGATCGCTTTCAGCATGACAATGTTTTGGAACGTTCGGATAGAAATAGCCTGTGTAGAACAAACATACCTCTGACATGTAGAATAAGGATTCACATCAGCTCGATTCATGGCAGATCTGCAATGTTCGAGAAAGTTTGGCAACTGAACATGGCCCAGTGTCAGCACTTTACAATGGAATTGGTTAAACATTTACGAAATGACGATGAACCAAAAACTACACACAGGTTAAAAACTTAATCTAAAATTGACTATTAAAATAAAACAAGATTATTCACAACCATCAATAAACAGGATGTAATGTTATTGAACAATAAACAGGATGTAATGTTATTGAACAATAAACAGGAAGTAATGTTATTAACAACAATAAACAGGATGTAATGTTATTGACAACAATAAACAGGATGTAATGTTATTGACAACAATAAACAGGATGTAATGTTATTGACAACAAATAACAGGACCCATTAATAGTCAATGTAATGGTACAGAGTATGTACCGTACAGGCACCTGCCATAATAAACAGGAAACCCTCGAGTATATGAGGGATACAACGTCTATTGAAAGCAGGCGCTTCTCACACATGATGTGGTTCCTGAGTTAAGCAATTGACATCCCATAATGGTTATGTTCATGTATAAAAATACCCTGATACTTTGGCTACAAAAAAAAAAAGATCTCAGTGATTTAAAAGAGGGGTCTCATAGGAACATAGGGAGGGGGTTTAAAAAGGTGTGTGTCAGTCACCAGATCTCAACCCAATTCAACACTTACGGTAGATTCTGGAGTGGCGCCTGAGACCGTGTTTTCCACCACCATCAACAAAACACCAAATGATGGAATTTCCCGGGGGAAGAATGGTGTCACATCCCTCCAACAGAGTTCCAGACTCTGGTAGAATCGGCGCCAAGACACATTGAAGCTGTTCTGGTGGCCCCAATGCCCTATTAACACACTGTGTTTGAGTTTCCTTTATTTTGGCAGTTACATGCACTCTCCGTTTTAGGAAATTCAGAGCAGTCCTCCGTTTCTGCACATCAACTATGGATGCATCTCATATGGCACCCTATTCCCTATATAGTGCACTACCCAGGGTCCATAGAAGTCTGGTAGAAAGTAGTGGCACCATATAAAGAGAATAGGGTGTGTGGTCATACTGTACCATAGTAGTGGACATAACAGCACTTCTCAACAACAAACTAAAACGTGTACCCGAGTATCGAGTTTGGGAATCCCTGTCCTATATAGTGATCTGATTTTGACATAAGTGGTACACTGTATATGGTACAGAGTGCTATTGCGGACACGTGCTGTGTCTGTAGTAGGGTACTAACACCTCTAATGACTGTCTGTAGGAACAGGTGTGACTGAAGTGCTGTTATGTCCACTACTATGGTACAGTATGACCACACACCCTATTCCCTTATATGGGGCGGCAGGGTAGCCTAGTGGTTAGAGCGTTGGACTAGTGACCGGAAGGTTGCAAGTTCAAACCCCCGAGCTGTTGTTCTGTTGTCCTGAACAAGGCAGTTAACCCACTGTTTCTAGGCCGTCATTGAAAATAATAATGTGTTCTTAACTGACTTGCCTAGTTAAATAAAGGTACAATAAATAAATATGGTTCACTACTTTCTACCAGAGTCCTATGGACCCTGGTAGTGCACTATATAGGGAATAGGGTGCCATATGAGATGCATGCACTTCCTATCACAGCTTTTAGAGGTCAGACCACGCCGTAAAGTCCAGTGGTTAGAACCAGAATCCTCTGACCAGGATGTTGGCTGTCATTTTCACTTTGCAGACGATTCAACACGTTGAAACGGTCACACTCTGCAGCTGACTAACGGCACAAGGCCGTGTCTTGGTGTCCTTTAGGAGAAAGGCAACTGTCTTGCCAACGTGATGTCATGCATTAGTTACAATGAGTCCCTGTGGTGCCACACACAACCACCAAGGGCATTTTAAATGTTTCCATTTTAGAAATTCTACAATCACAATTGAACAAGACACTCTGGAACCCCCACCACAGTAGAATCAGTACCATTCTAGAACACTCCAGGGGCTCTGGCACAAAGCCACAGTAGAATTAGTAACATTCTAGAACACTCCAGGGGCTCTAGCACAAAGCCACAGTAGAATTAGTAACATTCTAGAACACTCCAGGGGCTCTGGCACAAAGCCACAGTATAATTAGTAACATTCTAGAACACTCCAGGGGCTCTGGCACAAAGCCACAGTAGAATTAGTAACATTCTAGAACACTCCAGGGGCTCTGGCACAAAGCCACAGTAGAATCAGTACCATTCTAGAACACTCCAGGGGCCTGGGCACAAAGCCACAGTAGAATCAGTACCATTCTAGAACACTCCAGGGACTTGGGCACAAAGCCACAGTAGAATCAGTACCATAAAGCCACAGTATAATCAGTACCATTCTAGAACACTCCAGGGGCTCTGGCACAAAGCCACAGTAGAATCAGTACTATTCTAGAACACTCCAGGGGCTCTGGCACAAAGCCACAGTAGAATCAGTACCATAAAGCCACAGTATAATCAGTACCATTCTAGAACACTCCAGGGGCTTGGGCACAAAGCCACAGTAGAATTAGTACCATTCTAGAACACTCCAGGGCTCGGGCACAAAGCCACAGCTGGAATGGTTGATCATCAATCGTGGATCTGGAATGAGTAGCCACACACACACACACTCACTCTCAAGGTTGGCTATAGGCCTCATCTTCTACCCAGGCACACACACACCCCCCCTCCTTGCTGTCATCAAGAGTGAATCTGTAATGAGTAGCCACACACACTCAGAGTTGGCTGTAGGCCTAAAACTTCTACCCAGGCACCTCCCCTCCCCCCGCCATCTCAGTAGTAATGACAGATCTGCAGTCTGCTCCCAGGATCGTTCTTCCCTGGGCTGAAGAAAGGAGATACCGGCTCTTCGAAGTACGCCTCAAACATGTACAACTTCTTCATGGTGACTGCGTCGTAGAAGGACACGCGTCCTGCGTCGTAGTCCAGGTACACGCCCACCCTCGGGGAGTTCCAGTAGTCGGCCAGAGGTATCTTGGCATCCTCCTCGTTAGCATATAGCCTGTCCTGCAGACTGAGGCTCCAGTAGCCGGAGGATGGACACAGGTTGACGAAACCCTTCCTGGGACTGTACTCCCCTGTCACCCCCAGGTACCATACGCCCTTGTCCTTCACATCCACCTGAAATAAGAAACAACAAAACAAAACTGTACTGTACTTGCCTTTCTTCATTGAGTTTCCCTGTGTCATCTATATGTACACATGGCCCAATGAAACATGTGGCTTCAACCCCTAGAATTTACATTAGGATCCCAGTGGTTAGAGCATTGAGCCAGTAACCGAAAGGTGGTTGGATCGAATCCCCGAGATGTCAAGGTAAAAAAAAAAAATCTGTCTTTCTGCCCCGGAGCAAGGCAGTTAACCCGCTGTTCCCCGGGCCCCGAAGACGTGGATGTTGATTATGGCAGCCGGGGCGGGGCGCACCTCTCTGATTCAGAGGGGTTAAATGTGGAAAACACACTTTTCAGTTTAATATTTTAGTTTCAATACTCTGCACAAAGACAATAATCTGCACGAAGACAATACTCTGCACGAAGACAATACTCTGCACGAAGACAATACTCTGCACGAAGACAATACTCTGCACGAGGACAATACTCTGCATGAAGACAAGACAGAGACAATACTCTGCACGAAGACAATACTCTGCATGAAGACAAGACAGAGGCAATACTCTGCATGAAGACAATACTTTGCACGAAGACAAGACGGAGACAATACTCTGCATGAAGACAATACTTTGCACGAAGAAAAGACGGAGACAATACTCTGTACGGAGACAATACACTCTGCACGGAGACAAGACGGAGACAATACTCTGCACGGAGACAATATACTCTGCACGGAGACAAGACGGAGACAATACTCTGCACGGAGACAATATACTCTGCACGGAGACAATATACTCTGCACGGAGACAATATACTCTGCACGGAGACAATATACTCTGCACGGAGACAATATACTCTGCACGGAGACAATACTCTGCACGGAGACAAGACAGAGACAATACTCTGCACGGAGACAATACTCTGCACGAAGACGGAGACAATACTCTGCACGAAGACAAGACGGAGACAATACTCTGCACGGAGACAAGACGGAGACAATACTCTGCATGAAGACAATATACTCTGCACGGAGACAATATACTCTGCACGGAGACAATACTCTGACAAGACGAGACAAGACAGAGACAATACTCTGCACGGAGACAATACTCTGCACGAAGACGGAGACAATACTCTGCACTAAGACAAGACAGAGACAATACTCTGCACGGAGACAAGACGGAGACAATACTCTGCATGAAGACAATATACTCTGCACGGAGACAATACTCTGCACGAAGACAAGACGGAGACAATACTCTGCACGAAGACAATACTCTGCACGAAGACAATATACTCTGCACGAAGACAATATACTCTGCACGAAGACAATATACTCTGCACAGAGACAATACTCTGCACAGAGACAATACTCTGCACAGAGACAATACTCTGCACAGAGACAATACTCTGCACGGAGACAATACTCTGCACGGAGACAATACTCTGCACGGAGACAATACTCTGCACAGAGACAATACTCTGCACAGAGACAATACTCTGCACAGAGACAATACTCTGCACAGAGACAATACTCTGCACAGAGACAATACTCTGCACGGAGACAATGCTCTGCACGGAGACAATGCTCTGCACGGAGACAATGCTCTGCACGGAGACAATGCTCTGCACGGAGACAATGCTCTGCACGGAGACAATGCTCTGCACGGAGACAATGCTCTGCACGGAGACAATGCTCTGCACGGAGACAATGCTCTGCACGGAGACAATACTCTGCACGGAGACAATACTCTGCACGAAGACAATACTCTGCACGGAGACAATACTCTGCACGGAGACAATACTCTGCACGGAGACAATACTCTGCTCGGAGACAATACTCTGCTCGGAGACAATACTCTGCTCGGAGACAATACTCTGCTCGGAGACAATACTCTGCTCGGAGACAATACTCTGCACGGAGACAATACTCTGCACGGAGACAATACTCTGCACGGAGACAATACTCTGCACGGAGACAATACTCTGCACGGAGACAATACTCTGCACGGAGACAATACTCTGCACGGAGACAATACTCTCATTTTTCCCACCAGGGGTGTGATTCCACCAAACAGACTTGTTGCAGATATAAACCAGTGTGTGATGACGTAGTGCACACAAAATGTACTTTTTAGTTTAAGATTTCATGGTGTTCCAATGTATTATTATTTGACCATGTTGGTCATCTATGAACATTTGAACATCTTGGCCATGTTCTGTTATAATCTCCACCCAGCACAGCCAGAAGAGGACTGGCCACCCCTCATAGCCTGGTTCCTCTCTAGGTTTCTTCCTAGGTTTCGGCCTTTCTAGGGAGTTTTTTCCTAGCCACCGTGCTTCTACACCTGCATTGCTTGCTGTTTTGGAGGTTTTAGACCAACGCTCTAACCACTAGGGTACCTGCCGCAACCCTTGTATACAATTCACCACTAAAATGTTCACCATTAGATATCTGGTGGTTCTCTGTAGCTCAGTTGGTAGAGCGTAGTGCTTGCAACGTCAGGAGTGTGGGTTCAATTCCCGGGAACAACCATATGTTAAATGTATGCACGTATGGCTGAAAGTCACTTTGGATAAAACATTTTTTTTTAAAGAGTCTGCTAAATGGAACATACTATATTATTATAATGGCTTTCTGCCAGAAGTTGGAGGTCTGGATGAGAGAGTACAGTGGCCATTTTGTCCCTGTGCTTCCTACTAGCTTCGTCTTCCTACTCTGTTCTTCCTTCAGAAAAGCATGCGTCACAACTTTGTTCACTTGTACAATTTCTCTCGTTCACTTTCGCTTGTAAAATGTCCACACTCACCAAAAATGACATTCGGTAGCGACTAGCAATGCTTGTGTAACTTTATGAGCTGGATTTGCCCGGCTTTGCAATTAGTCTGTTTCGTTTTCACTTGATAGCATTTAGCTAACGGCGTCTATGTGATTTCGCTACTACTTGTGCTAATTCTGTTAGCACTTTGGTAAAAGCCATGGGCATTTTTGTTTTTGTTGTTGTTGAATTTATAGCGCCCCCTTGTGTGATGTACCGGTAATACCGTAAATCCCCGAAATGGCAGAAGAACGCTACCACCCACGTCTAAGGATTACAAATAATCATGAATGAATCGTGAAAAATAGATCGGTGAAGAAACACAGATCATGTCCCCAAAACATGCTAGTCTCTCACCCTTACCAATAACAGGGGACTTTAATGTTTTTGGGGGACGAAGGGGTTATGATATCTATGCCTCTGTAACTGAATTTATTTGAGTGTATATGTATGAAAATACCATCAAATAAAAAGTGACACTCTGTACGGTCGTCTCATGAAATGAAACACTTGATCTCAAATCCAAAAACGCTGGAGTAAAGCCCCCCCCCCCATCCCCCTAAGCTAAGATTTAGCTACACTAAGTCATTCTGGATAAGAGTGTCTGCTAAAATAT